>NC_142933.1:80943478-80993478 GCF_046866305.1 Octopus bimaculoides
TATATATTTATATATATTTATATATATATGTTTATTATATATATATATATATATATATATATGTTTATTTATATATATATGTTATATATATTTATATATATATGTTTATTTATATATATATGTTTATATATATTTATATATATATGTTTATTTATATATATATATATATATTTAAATATTTATATATATATGTTTATATATATTTATATATATGTTTATTTATATATATATGTTTATATATATTTATATATATATGTTTATTTATATATATATGTTTATTTATATATATATGTTTATTTATATATATATGTTTATATATATTTATATATATGTTTATATATATTTATATATATGTTTATTTATATATATATTTATTTATATATTTATATATATATATTTATTTATATATTTATATATATATATTTATTTATATATTTATATATATATATATATTTATTTATATATTTATATGGTATGTATGTATAGAAAATGTTGGATATTCAGTTGTGAAGAGTTAATGTATTTAGTTTTGGCTAGTCAACTCATCTGTCTTGAGTGTCCTTTTTTAATCTTGGGATTAAATAGAAGTAGAAATGGATTATGTCTCCATCAGGCCCATCATCATTTAATCTTCACTTTTCCATTCTTGCAGGGGTCAAGCAGAATCTGCTGAGGCAATTTTTTTATGACCAGATGCCAACCCTCTCTTGTTTCAAAGCAAGGTAATATTTCTCTGTGGAAGATGGGAAATGAATAGCATCACTTCCATGACAGTGATGCTCATTTACAATTATCACATGTCAAGGCAAGGGTACACACACACGGACTTCTTTCAGTTGCCTTCAAACTAAATCATAGCACTTTGATCAGCCCATGGCTATAGTAGAGACATGCCCAAGATGCTGTGTAATGGTACTGAACCCAAGGCCACATTGTTGGGAAGCAAGGTTTTCAACCACATAAACAACACCTATACTTATTGCCCATTTTGTATATGTATATGGATTATACATATTGTCTAATCCAAAAAGGGATGCAGTGTCTTCCAGTTCAAATACATTAACTTGTTGAGATGCCTGCAACTTAAAATTTCTGGCCTCTAGTTTTGTACTTTTCTTGTCTACGTGTTGGAAAGAAGACTAGTGGCTGGTGTCTCTTAAGTTACTTTTGCACGGTCCAATATATATATTTTTTTTTTTGTTCCCTATTTGACTGAATAAAGGTGACCTCAGTTTTGTAGATGACTTCAACAGTTTCTTGTTGCCAACTGTCACCTGTTTCCAAGATTAGTTAATATTTTCCCATGGCCAAACATCTTGCTGAATACTGGAAATGAACGACAGATTGTATGACAATGACACTCATTTACAACTATCATGCAGTGTCAAAACTCCAGACACAAATACACATGCATGCATAAACACAAATTGTGTGTGTATATGTATGTATATATATATATACACACACACACACACACACACACACACACACACACACACACACACATACAGGGTGTTCCAGAAGTCTTGGGCACATTTTGACATTAAATATCTCGAAAACCATCAAGGACATAAAAGCGCATCAGATATATTCTGAAAACCTACAATTTCAAGTTTTTTTATCGAGTGTTCAAAGATGTTCAATGTGAGCACCGTTGGTCACATGGCACACATCAAGCCGATAGTCCAATTCTTGCCAAACGTGTTCCAGCATTGCGTTGTTGATGGTTGCAACAGCTTTTGTTATTCGGGCCTTCAGTTCATCCACGTCTTTTGGAAGGGTAGGCACATAGACCAGTCCTTTCACAAACCCCCACAAAAAGAAATCGCAGGGTGTGAGATCTGGAGACCTGGGAGGCCAGGGCATGAGAATGCGATCATCTCGCCCAGACCATCCAATCGATCTGTCTGGCAGTGTTGTGTTCAGATACTGTCTAACCCTGAGGCTCCAGTGCGGTGGTGCCCATCCTGTTGGAAAATGAAGTCATCAGACTCTTCCTCACTCTAACTTATCCATTAACCAGTTTTCCAGCATGTCGAGGTATGTGTCACCATTGACTGTTGCTCCTTTGAAGAAGAATGATCTGTAGACAGCTTTCTTGGACATGGTACAAAACACGTTCACCTTTGGGGAATCTCGCTGATGCTCAAGAAGTTCATGTGGGTTTTCAGTACCCCATATCTGAGTGTTATGCTTGTTAACTTTGCCATTTACGTGGAAGGTCGCCTCATTGCTAAAAACAAGCTGGTCATCAAATCCGTCATCTTCCAACTTGCATTGCAATGCAAAAGCCACAATGAGCTGGTTTATCAGTGTCCTGCAACTGTTGGACTAACTGTAGCTTGTAAGGTGTCATCTGCAGTTGTCTTTTTAAGATATGCCAAACAGTTGTAGGAAGCTGAAGCTTCCTACTGGCTCTTCTGATCGATTTATGGGGAATCTGCTTGAAGGCAATTCAAACTTGCTCAACTGTATCATCTGAAGTTGAGGGGCGTCCCGTTCTCTTAGCTGGGCACAAACACCCATCCTTCATGAATTTACCATGCCATCTCAATATGGACTTCCTTTCTGGTGCCTCTTTTCAGAATTTTGTGCGTAATGCATGTTGAACAAGTGTCCATGATTCAGTTTTTGCAAATTCAAGGTCGCAAAATGCCTTTTCTTGTTGAGTGAACGCCATTACTGGATCTGAAGAAATATGTAAAAAAAACTTAATGAATTTAGCTTTAAAATGGTACCAGTTTCATCTTACTACGAATCATAGTCCAGCAGAAATGAGGATTTGAAATGTGCCCAAGACTTCTGGAACACCCTGTATATACTCACACACATACACACTCTCTCTCTCACTTTCATACACAGTCTACCAAGTCTACTGACAGAGCTTTGGTTAACTTTTAGCTGAATTCAGAATCATGTAGTTGGGAAGCAAACTTCTTACCACACAGTCCCATGTCTGTACCTAATATATATATATATACTTTTGTTATTTACACCACCTGTCCTCGTCTGTTATTTTTTGTATATTCTCCTATATATATATATATATATATATATATGTGTGCGTGCGTGTGTGTGTGTGTGTTGGAAGATCACTGAAAGTACTACTGGACGTTTAGCTAGGGCTTTCTTAGAGGAAGGTATTTAAATCTGAGCTAAATATCTCAAAGTGGGCACACAATCTTGAGCAGTAGCTGCAGTTGTTGCGCTACATTGAATCCACAGAGAGCAAACATGTGAAACTTCACACATACCAATGAATAGGACCAGAAGTGTGAATGAACAGCCAGTGTTTATACCTGTAACAAGGGTGCTGCTGGTATTGGATTTACAGAATGTATTTCTATGTTTCCACACAGTATTATTAGATAGCCATTAATCCAAGCCATCCGGATACTTTAGTAATGACAGTAATAATTCTTTCATTATGTGCACCATGTGGTAGAGCAGACAAGCATCAATTTAGTCAACATTCTTAAAGTTTGACCTTTCAACCATGACTATTACCACATAGCAAGATAGCTGGTTTGATGATGTCAGATTATACATCACTTCACTTATTAGGCAAAGCTGCACGTTTTTTTTTTTTTTTTTTTTTTTTTTTTTTTTTGTGGTACCCTGGCTGCAGTTGTGACCTTTATTTTGAACCCATTGGCTTCAAGGACATCACTATCAGAGGGAAGTCCTTGAAGATCTTTAGGCTGGATAACAGATTGAAAATTCTTCTGCAGAAGACCTTTTTAAACACTGAGGGGTAGTGACAGTATCGTCCGTTAATGTGAGTTTCTCGTGTTACTTTCCTGAAAGGTTTAATGAGAAACTAGCTTAAGGGTCAGATTAGTCTTCCAGATAGCAACAGAATAGCTGGCATTCCTAGTAATTTGTGATATTTACCTTGTGAAATATTTTTACAAATTTGCTAGATGAGACCTGAGCTACTAGGAGACAAGTTAAGAGCAGTAATGTAACCTACTTAGGTGAAGTGTTTTCTAGAGGCCTAATGTTATAGGTGAGTTTGGAGAAAGTTTCATCTGCAGATATATCTACACTCAGGTCAAAAATAGACTTGGTATTTTGAATTTCTTCTTTGATTTAGACAGGAAAACATGTCGAGTGTTTTCTATTTATAATGAAGAACAAGTAATTTTGGGTAATATAAGGACATTATTTACTCAGTTATATGTGGCAGTTAAGTCTTGGAGTATATAGATATTTTTGACATTTCTAGCATTGCTTCCATGTCACCAGAGCAGTTGTTAAGCAAGGTTGATAGTGTATTTTCATTTCTATCCATGAACATAATGAAGAATTAAATGTTTAAGTACAATGTTTTGTGGTATTGCACAAAGTACTGTTAATTATAAATGAAAATAACAAATACATGTGTATGTATGTATGTGTGTGTATGTATATATATATATGTATGTATGTATATATATATATATATATAATGTGAATGACCTATCCCCTCTCAAAATTCTTTGTCTTGGTGACCCTGCTGGTGCTGGTGCCACATAAAAACATAGTCCACAGTGAAGTTGTTGGCATTTAGAAGGCATCCAGCTGTAAAAACTATGCCAAAACGGACACAGTAGCATAGTGTAGTCTTCTACCTGGCCATCTCCTGTCAAACTGTCCAACCCATGCCAGCATAGAAGACACGTTAAATGATGTTGTAGATTTTAATTCCTGGCTGTTACTTGTTTACAGTTTCTACAAGAAGCTAAGTTTTGGCAGCTAGAAGGCCAGGGTAAGCAATGCCCAATGAGTTAAACCCTTCAGCATTTAAATTGGCCATATCCATCCTAAATATTCTACCTATTTTTAATGTTCAGTCTGGTCATAGCTGGCCTCTCACACCTACCTTACAATGCTATTCTAAAAATAAACAATTGCTTCACTGGAGTTTTGAAGCTACAAGATAATGCATGATTAATTCAAAACAAAGTGAATAAACATACATTACATTTGGTAATCTGAATGCTAAAGAGATAATGAAAGACAAAACCAATCAGGTCAATCCTCTCCTTTGGTTGGTAAACATATGTGGATTACTCTTGAAGTCTATTTTCACTCCATGATCAAATATTTATTAAACATTGTGTGTGACTTCTGTATTCACTCATTTGTTTTACATTCATTTTGGTAAATAAATGTATTATTGAGGCATCGTTTTATAGCCAGATGCTTTCTGTTGCTAACCCTTGTTTTTTTTTTCTCTATTCTCATTCCACATATCTCCAAAGGCAGAAGGCATTATGCAGTTTGCAAAGCTCACATCTCTAGTATTTCCTATTTTATCCTGGTTTTTACATCTTGATACCCTTTCTACCACCTCTGACTTTACAGAGCATAAATTGAAAATATTTTACACTCATATAACTAAAGCACAATATGTAAATTTGGGGAATTATTCAATCAATAAACAATTAGAACTTGGTTTTAGATTCTCTGTTAATCTCGGGCTTTAAACATAAAGACCAGCAATCTCAACAAATAATCAAGATGTGAGAGAATGACAATTTTTTGACACAATTCACTATGCACTAGGAATATAAATAGAAAAGACAGGCTGAGGATTGGTGTGGGAATATTTTGTTTACATACACAAAATTTATATCCTGTTTATATATACTTGAATGCACACATGTATGCATTAGT
Organism: Octopus bimaculoides; assembly: GCF_046866305.1. Classification (NCBI taxonomy): domain Eukaryota; kingdom Metazoa; phylum Mollusca; class Cephalopoda; order Octopoda; family Octopodidae; genus Octopus; species Octopus bimaculoides. Next base: position 80,949,140 of record NC_142933.1, read on the forward strand.
ATTAACAAATGGGAGACAAAACATTCAATGTCACTGCAGTGTGTGTTTGATCCAGTAGTCTGTTATTTTGGTATTTCCCGATTGTGCAGATTATTGCTCAGACAAGTAAAACCCAGATAAGGAAAACTAGTCACTGTAATGATAAATGGAAGAAAATATACAATTGGCTGGACAAAGGGAAACTGGTGGTGGGGCTTATAACTTGGTGATAGTCTAACACACACACGCATGCACACACAGTTGTTTGGCAATGAGTTTGCAAAAAATGCACAGGAAGATAAAGGAAAATGAAGTGATAGCTATTCATTGAGATTAAAATTACTGCTAGTTAATAAGGTGAAGAAATGTACCATAGTAAACTAATGGAGAGACAAGGATAAATGGAAGGCGGGATTGCCATTCTAAAGTCAGAACAGATCCTGAAGGATCTGTGGAGTAACATTGCTCAACAGAACATAGAGCTTGGAGATGAGGAAGCCACTCCAGGTCAAGCCATAACTTCTGCACGTTGAGAGATCAGAGTTCTGTTGCTACAGACATGTGATTAAAACATCATAGAGAATAATAAGACAGATTCTTCAAACCAAGCCAACCAGCAGGAGAGCTAAGAGTAGATAAGAATGAGATGGTTGGATAATATCCTTAGTCTTAGTTGGTCATGCTTGGGGACCCAGCCAGAAAATATGACAGTTGATTCTGATAGGACCCTATGGAGCAATTGCCTGAGGATTCTACCACCTTGACCCCCTCAAGAATAGTGGGTAGAAAATATAGACACACACACACGCACGCACGCACGCATGCATGCACGTGATGACTTTTGAGGTTAGTCATGCAATAAATACTTATTGAGCTGAATCATTTTTGCAATTATTTCATAAAGAGAAACCATTTAGTTTCATAGCATGGTTATGAGAATTGCTGTTTAATGTCTAAAATAATAATCGAAAAAGACAACATACAAAATGTTATTCATTTGCTTCATTTATAAATTAATTCAGTTCTTCAATCTTTCAGGGCAAGTATATTTATTATATTCTCTGAGAAATCTGCTTTAATTAGTTTGAGTAAATCTTTTTCAATTGACATAAGAGCTAACCCATAAACTCTTTTTTTCTCCTGTTCTATTTTTGTTGGTAAACTTTCTCTTCAATACAGAAAAGATGCTCTACAGTGTAGACAAAATATTTTTATGAAAGACTAAATTGCTTCTGTTTTTAGATTTAGTGCTTTTCTATTTGAGGTCAGTTTCAATTCAACCATCAGATCAGCTGATTGTTAAGCAACATCATTTACAAAGATGACAACATTGATAGAGGTATTGACAGATAAGAGAGGAGGACAGAAAGAAAACTACATTTTCAAAATTGCATGACTTTCAAACATTTTTTCAACAGGATGAAAAGGGAGATTAGAAAGGTCTTCTATTGCATCTGAGAGTTTTAGGTATTCATTGAAAATTGAACAAGGTAATTTGTTCAAAAGATTTTGACAAATTTTCAGTGTTAAAATTTTTAAATCCCTTTAGGGCATGCAGTGCAGTCTTAAGATCTTGTGGATATTACTGCGGCTGATATTTTGTTTTTTGTACTAACTCTGATTTTTGAAGTAATCAGATTAAGGTATATCCTTGCAAAACATCTGATCATTAATGAAAGACATATAAGGATATATTAAATAAACATACCAACATGCTTCTTCTATATGTACCCTATGTTCTGAATTAAAAGAACTAAATTATTTTTCAAAATTTGATTTCTCCTAACAAATGCATCTTTCAAAATATAAAGGAACATGTAAATATTGCTTATGTTGTGCCCTATATACTGCACCACACAAATGTGTTTATACATTTATATATCTATAATTGTGTATTTGTGTGTGTGCATGGGTGGGCTTTTTTTTTTCATTTTTAAAATCTTTTTAGTCAGTAGGGAAGGCAGTACCCATGGCCAGTGACAGGGGTGTCAAGAATATGGGGAGAGGGAGCCAGCAAGGAAAATATCCTCAATCAGGAAACTTGGCCTGGATGCATACCACAGTGAACTGTACTAAAGGTATTCAGGCTATTAGGTGGTGGTGGGTACTAGGCCATGTAGCGAGTTAAATCTACTACCCATATAGGTCATAGTGGGATTTGAGTTCAGAATGCAAAGAAACAGAATACTGCAGGATATCCAGTCCAGCATTTTTATATTTCTACCAATCCACCACCTTGGGCTGCTATTTTTTTAGCAACCTAGAAAAGATGGGAAGTTGACTTCAGCAGCATTTAAACTCAGGGTGCAGTAAATTGAAGCAAATACTGCAGTGTTCTGTTCACTCAGACAACTGTCAATCTGCTACCATGTATGTGTGTGTGTGTGTGTGTGTGTGAGAGAGAGAAAGAGGTTGCTTGAGTGTTCTAGTGATAACATGTAACCCAGTACAACCTGTTGCATTATCAGATCATTGGAGATTAAACTGGTAAGACATGGCTGTGTGGTTAAGAAGCTTGCCTCAAGTGCTACTGTTATACAGGCAAACAAAACTTTGCTTAGCAGAAATGTAGTAGGAAACACTTGCCCAAGGTGCTGCACAGTGAGACTAGACCCGGAGTTATGTGATTGGGTAGTGCACTTTTTATATACTTAGTCTGGGGAAAATGAATACAAAATATTTTATAAAATATTTACAAATTCTTTTATGATTATATTTTTGCTTTCTAGTTTACTCAGAATGTTGTTAAATTGTGGTTTCTGTTGTAATTGTTTAGACTCAAATTGCCTGATCAAGCAACCCTATGATCAAAGGCATTGTACTCCTGCCCTTTTCCTTTCAAAGTGGTAGGGTGTGATTTGAGGAAGTTTCGCCTGCCATTTCTAGCTGGCTTAGCAACTAGATGCTCCTGCTTTCAGCACTATAGAGTTGGATCTGAATTTTGACTAGCTATTTGGTATTGAATTGCTAGTTATGTGAGTTTAGTTACTCTTATATACAATTGATAAGGAGTTCTCTCTCATCTAAAACAATGTTAATTTTAACTTTTTACATTCTATTTACTGAAACATAGTGTTATTTGGAAGCCTATTGTTTCCAACTTGCAAAGCCATTTGACTTGTGCTAAACAGTATCCAAGAAGCAGAAGAAATGGTATTCAAGATACATGGCCCTGAGCTATACATATTTAGACATAGAGGCTATGAATACAGGTTTTTGAACGTACTTGGAAACTTAAGCATTTGAAATAGGTAGCAGGTTAAAGAAAACAAGATCAAAATTGATATGTGTGCTGCAATAATAATAGTTATACAAAATGATTGAGAGATGAGGAACATATCTAGTGTTATCTGAAATATTTAATGAAGTACAAAGCTTATGAAAAATTCATAATGAAGTGTTAAATTTTCTGTACTTTCATCATTCATTTTATCAGTTTTAATTTCTGCTTAAAATAGCATACCTGTATGGAATTACTTCATTCCTGTGACTTAACAAATTAAAATTTAATATTCCTACTCAAAAGAGAGTGGTGGAACTGGTCTAGACAAAGTGCTTAACTAGGTACTTTAGTGCATCTTGTTTATTGCATTGAAGTTCTAACTTCATATTAGGCTTTGGTTGACTTTGCTTTCATGCTGCTTGTAGGTTTGTTCAATCAGCAATAAACATCTTCTACAAAAAGGCCTTGTATCTAGTGAAAAGAAAGTGGGTAATTTTTTTATTTACCTTTGTCTGTAAAACAGACCTTGTGCTTTATGAAATCAAGATCCTTACCCCCATCAGAGTTCTTAATCCTTCTGCTATTATAACTAGATAACATTGTCTCAAAATATCAACTTTCCTTTAAAGAGGAGTGGTAATAAGTGAATTGGTTTCTATTGAGATGGGTCATTTCAGTTATTTAAGTGAAAGTAAATTTCATGAGAGCCTTTTCAGCAACTTGAAATTACCATCAAAAAGTGGGTGCTAACATACTTAAGGTAGAGGGCCAAGAAACTTAATCAAAATTACAATATTGAAAGCTGGTATAGTTGTAGATTTAAAGTATGCCAAGCAAGGCTTGGGTATAATTTGAAATAGTAATTATATATGAATTCAGGTGGCTGCCTTTCTCTTGGATAACATCAGTGGCATGGAGAGGGGAGGCTGGTATGCATGGGTGGCTGCTGGTCTTCCATAAACAACCTTGCCCGGACTTGTGCCTCGGAGGGTAACTTTCTAGATGCAATCCCATGGTCAGTCATGACTGAAGGAGGTCTCAGCAGTCTTGTAGAATAATTTTGTGGCTTAACTGTTGATTGAGAGTTATTGTTGGCAATGGAACAGTTACAATTTTAGAACCTTTTTGGTTTATTTTGTCCAGATTATTTTAGTGTCCTATAAAATTCTATTGTTTATAAATAACCAGAAATTCCTTGCCACTGTTCTAAGCTTGACAATAAGAAAGGAAAATTAATCTATTGGCAAAATTTCTTTTACTGACTATCTTTGGATCCTAGCCCATGCTTTTTGTTTTTATTTTTACTGTAGCTTCTATTAATCCAAATCACAACTCTTGTAAATTATTCATTCCACATTCTATTTACATAATCTATTTTTGTTTCTTTTAGTGCCCTCTTTATTTTCTATGGCTCATGAAAAAAAGTAGCAAGTCTTTTCTTTAATTAAGGAGCTTATAAATCATAAGTGTATACACATACACCTAAATAATGCCTAATATATCAACTCCAATATAGAAAGCCTAAACAATATCATACAACTCTTATCACCATAGAATTGATGACTTGCAGTACTCAAGAATTTAAAGTTATCAGGGTACTTTGATATCTGAAAGTAAATAGTTTTTAATCTGCAACAAAATGGTTATGTTTTAGATATATTTTGTCATTTCAGTTGATTTTTTTTTTATCAACAAAGTCCCCCTAATTTGTAATCAGTTCAAGTGCCAATTCACAAAACTCACAGCACTTGAGTCACTTTATAACTTAGCCAATTAACAGAAATATATATCTTACATGTATATCAATTCAAAAGAATCATTTTTTTAAAAAATGTTTTTTTAAGTAATTTTGGTTTCATAACTATTTTGAGATGGCATTTTTCTTTTTCTTTTATAGTGTTGGAAAGACTTCTTTGATGAATCAATATGTGAATAAAAAATTCAGCAACCAATACAAAGCTACAATAGGAGCTGATTTCCTAACAAAAGAAGTAATGGTGGAAGACAGGCTTGTCACAATGCAGGTAACACTCTTTTTTTTCAGTTTTTAAGTTCATTTTTCACTCAAGATTGTTGTATGTACTGTTACTTCCTTTTATACTGTTTTGCCTGACCATGGTTAAATATCTGAAAATATTATTTCTGAATAGTGAACTTAGCTTCACCAAAGTCAACACATGTCCATACTAATGCAATTATTGTTCTTGCACTCTACAACTAATTCCTCCTGTTTATCTCTCAGCTCATCTTTATCTCATCATTCACACTATCTTACACTAACTACTCAGATGTAAAGTGAGGTGGAGTTTTCAGCTTTTGTTCAGACCAATCAGCTGGAGCAAGCAATTAAGTTCCTTGTTGAGGAACATAAAGCAATGACACAAGTGAAATATGAACTTTGTGCATGTGATCAGCTGCTCTTCTCAAACTTCACAGCCATTGTTTCAAATTCCTGAAATAACGACATTGGCCAAGATAAGTTCATCTGTTGTATTTGTGACACTTGATAGCGACTAAAACTTACTATTTTGTTATTTTGTATAAATCTTTTCCATCACATTCTATATCAGTTGCACCAAGGTGTTTTATATGATAGGTCAAATGAGCTGAGCAAAGATGGACAGTTTTCATCAGTTTCTTTTTTCTCCTATTTACAGACTTTGTTCACATCTTTCTCCAATGAACACTTTCTAGTAATATGACTCATTTTTTACTTTTAACATACCATTTAGAATTTTTAAAATTAGTGAATCAGTTCTATAATGATTGGGCAGAAAATAAGTGATAATGGATTTGTTTATTCAAATGTTTTTAGTATATTCACTTGTGGTCAGATTATAGCAAAAATCTGCAGTATTGCAGAAAAGATTTAGTATTTAATAATGTAAATAGTCATCTGTTCAAGTTTTTCCTAGCCTTTTTGCAGCTTTTTCACTATGAAATGTACAGATAACTTGAGATATTCTTTCAAAAATAGTATCCCAAGTATGCACGAAAATTTCAATATAAAAATTTAAATATAACAAAAAGAATAAAAACGATGATGAAGTCACAAAGTCAGCAAAATCTCCCTGGGAAGTTTTCATCTATGGGACTCTTTCATGCACAAATCCAAACTGCATCTCATCTAGGTCTACTCTGTCACAGATAAATTGTGCTATGAGTCCCTCTCTGTGGCCTTCATAGCTTGATCTAATAGTTTGATTTCTCTATAGTTGCTTCTCTCTAAGGCATTACCTTTTGCTTTTGATGCAGTTTATCTTATGTATTCTCCATGCAGCACTCTCCTAATAGTACTTCCATACATGCCACTTTCTTGTTTTCCACATTGTTGGCAAGCAAGCTTTCATTATTTGGAATACACTTCTTGCCAATGACTTACTGTCTTGCAATCCTGAACACATCATGCCACTGATCCTCATGTAGGTCATGTACACATCTCTTCCTTTACACTTCACCCTTATCTAAATATGCCTGTCGCTTAGCTACTCCTCTTATTTCTTTAATGTCCACAAGGGGCTACACACAGAGGGGACAAACGGATTAAGTCGATTATATCAACCCCAGTGCGTAACTGGTACTTATTTAATCGACCCCGAAAGGATGAAAGGCAAAGTCGACCTCGGCGGAATTTTAACTCAGAACGTAGCGGCAGATGAAATCTTGCTAAGCATTTTGCCCGGCGTGCTAACGTCTCTGCCAGCTTGCTGCTTTAGCTACTCTTCTATTCAACAATGTACCCTACTGCCACCATCCTTGGTTTTCTAAGCTGGTCTCTTAGCCTTTACTGCCCTATCAACAGTATCATTCCATCACATTATCTTTGCTCCAACCACATCTGATCTGTAGCACTAAGTGTATTATTTTGTAGAAATACCCAGTTGTTATTTATGCTACAGTTTTCTAGATCTCTCTCAGCAGTCGTATGCGTCAATTACAATTTCTCATAACCTGCTCTCAACTGTTAGATTTGTTTATCATTTCTTCCTTCTCCATCCTGTCTGCTGTTTCTGTGTCTGCCTAGCTATGACTTAAATCACTTAGCCCCTAATCTATTTTGTGTAGTGTATTCTTCAAGAAAGCTTTAGGGATTTATAATATCCCTTCTGTCCATTTTCTCATTGAGAATGTAATCTGACTTGTTTGTATGTCAATTTGGTAGATGAGGTGGTGCTTGGCTAATTTTTTTTAAAGAGTGTGTTGCAAATTGTTAGATAATTTGCATCACAGAACTCGAGGAGCCTTACACTTTCTAGATTTCTTGAACTGTATGTCCATGTATGTCACAGAAGCCATCATCATGTTGGCCAACATATCCATTGAAGTTGCTACTTACAATAATGAAGTTGTCAATTATGGTAACCTGCAAATGAATATCATAGAAGCTGTCTTATTAATCTTATGGTAGTTCTTCCTGTAAGATGTATGCTGAGATGTTGCTTTTGAGTTGTCTATACCAGGTTATGTTAAAAGTTTTTTTTTGTATCTCAAGCTTTAGTAGTTCACACAAATAACATGAAAAACGTTCATTCATCAAAATATATCCCATCAAATTTCATTGCCTGTTGCCATCATTGTGTCAGAAGTTTAATTCCATGCTTATACCATTTAGCTAGTTTAGAGGCAAAACACTCTCTGTACCTCTTTTCAACTTTGACATTGTTGAACCTCTGTCTATGCAGAATATAAGCCATAGCTTAGAAAAGGTGGTAATCTGATGGTGCAAAGTCTGGACCTCAGGTAGGGTGGGGCAGCACTTCCAGCCCTCAAATTCCTCAACCTTGTGCTTGGTTACATTGGCAGTGTGTGCTGGGGCATCATCATACTGTAGAATTACACATCAATTGACCAATGGCAGTAGCAGGCTTTCAGAGCGTCAGATACTCACTGCAGTTGTTGAGCATAATGGTTAGTATTCACAGCATGACTATCTGGGACATGCTCAAAGTGCAACACCCCTTTGAAATTCTGCTGACAGTGTACAAGTGCTCATGCTTGGCTGTTAACTATTTCAAACCAAGCCTCTCCTTCCACAATAGAAGGTCTCTCTGACTTTGGTTTATCTTCAAGGCAGGGGTTACTTTCCTTGAAGCATCTGAACTAGTTTTGTGCCAAACATTCACTACAGTTCCTGGGCCTTCCACATCATTAATTTCTTGTCACTGCTCTTGCACTCAGTCTTTTTTTTTCACAAGTAGAATAAAATGACTCTAATTTCACCACTCATTATCAAAGTTGTAAAATAAAGAATAAACAATTCAGCAACAACTGGACATTAAGTTATATCAAATTAATGATATGACATAGAGATACGAGTTGCCAGAAATCATCTGTAAAAATTTGAAAAGAACTTTTAACTGAAACTAGTAATTAGCCTCATCTTATCCTATCCTACACCCTAACTACCTCAATTTCTTTGTCTGATTCTCAGCTAAGTATGTCTACCCCAACTCTGTTCTTACTGTTCAATATCCAGAAAAATTTGTACTTACTGCTGTTTCTTGCCTGTGAGGAGTTTAGTTGAGGATCCTTTCCTGCACACATCAACTCATCTCTACTTCAGCGTCTCTACAATCTCACTAGACCTGCTTTTCATTTTATATTTGTAGTTGCCCTAAGGTTTTGGAACCAACAGGATGAGGTAGAGTATTTTTAGTAACGAAGCTGCTTAATTGTTGGTCCATTACAATCTGACAGCTTCTGTGTCTGGGGGGAATAAGAAAAGCTGGGCCATGCTTTGCCAACTGGAAGATTTACACACATGGTTACATTCCCTTTCATTAAATTTGCCATCATTTATACAATCTCTAACACTTACTACATTTGCTACTATGAGTCATTTAAATTATTAGCAAATATATAAAAATTTCTGATGTCATTAAGAATACCATTGTTATGTGTGTTTGCTATGATTTTTTGTCATCATTGTTGACATTCAAGTTCACATCACATAAGTTTTTATTTCAATTTTTCCTGCTTTATTTAACATTATTCTAAAAGAGATCAAAGGGGGGAAAAAGACTTTATAACATTCAAATGGTAGCTGGACAAGCCAACACTTGAATACATTCCAGTAAACTACTCCCTGCTCAAATGTACTGTGAGATCCCAGATCTTGACAGTAAACTACTCCCTGCTCAAATGTACTGTGAGATCCCAGATCTTGACTTTAAAGAACTACTCCAGGTGGTGCTAGTATGTTAGACATAGTTCAGTGATTGAAACCGATGTTATACACACATACATACACAAAGTATGAAGTTAATTGTGAACTTTTTTTATTTTCTTTCCTGTCATTTAGCAATCAGTCTTTGTTGTTTATCTTCTCTTGAATATATTAGCTCATTGCATACCAATGGATTAGAAATTAATTTATAAATGCAGCTTCAATAAGCATCAACTTCCTACTACTGTTTTTTTAATAAATGAATTACACTGATGAAAAATGATGTAACTTAAAAATAGGACTAATTTCTCAACCTTAGTATACAAACTTTTATCTACGTGGTAAAGCTTTTAATTATATGGGTAATGATCTAGATTATAATCATCTCCAAATAATTATACTGGCAATAGCATTTCCTTTGTATAGTTACGTGGTTCCTCTATTATAAAACCATTCAAAAGGCTCTACTCACTGGTTTCTTTGTTTAGAGTAGATCATATTTGAGTTGGAACTAGGTCACATGTCACCTACAAAGATTAGATCTTTGGACCTATTGATTAGCAAGCGGGATGAAATCTACTTTCATTATTTCCGGCTGTTTTCAGGTGTCTACCATGGCAGCAACTCCAACCTAAATATTGGATCTGATTTACAGTAGATGTGAAATCTCATGAAAGACATCTGAATGGTTGAGCAAATGAAAGTGGAATTTTGGAGGGATTTTCTAATTATGTATTTGATTTCTAAGTTTAAAATGATTGTTCCTTATTTAGTAACTAGCCATGCTCCAAAACCCACCACCAAAAAAAATGAAATTTCGGATGCCTTTCAAAACTGATATCACAAAGAACATTAGTTCATGTAGAGTTACACAATGAAGAATGCTCTATTGATCAATGCCACATTAAGAAAGGATTTTTGTCCTGAACATCAGACATTCAGAATCTGGTAATTGTTTTTTAATTGAGAAAAAAAAAATTGTGCAATATATATGGTTTAACCTATTAAGATGAAAGGAGATATTTCTTTATGCAGATTGCATAATGTATTAAATAATTTCAACTAATTTAACATATATAATCATTTAAGATCTGTTTTCCATGTTGGCATGGGTTGGATGGCTTGACAGGAACTGTCAAGGCCAGGGGCCAACCAACTCCCATTGCCTGTTTTGGTTTGGTTTCTATGGTTGGGTGCCCTTCCTAATTTGGACTGGGTGTTTTTTACATGGCACCATCACCAGTGCTTTTTATGTGGCACCTTGGTTTTAGGATCTAAATTCTGTTGTGGGTGGGTCTTCAGTACAGTGATGCACCACATATCTTGGTCCTCTGTCGTCTCCTTCATAAGGTTCATCATTTTGAGATCAGCCTTCAATACTTCATCCCATATCTTCCTGAGTCCCTCTTCTAATATATATATGTGTGTGTTTTTATAAATAAATAGATGCAGGCATCACTTAACGGTTAAAATGTTCTCTTAACTGCATGGCTTCAAGTTTGATCCCTCTTTGAGTTCATGGGCAAGTGTCTGATACTACAGTCCTGGGTCAACCAATGCCTTGTGAATGAAACCATAGAAAATGGAAAGAAGCCTGTCATTTGTGTATATTTGTGTCTCTGTTTGGCCCATAATTTTACAGTTCAGCAAATTAGAGTTAATAAAATAAGTAGCAAACTTAAAGTACTGGGAGCAACTAAAGTCATGGTGATGCTCCAGCATGGCAGCAGTCCAATGATGGATATCAGTAAAAGAATATATATTAAATGTTATATTGACCAGATGGTCATAGAACACTTTTGTATTTTTACCTATTATAAGGGGTTATTGAAACAAAATTTTAAGAAGTATATGTGCATGCAGAAGCAAATATGTATAAACAGAAAGTACTTTTCATTATTTTGCATGTCATAGTAAACAATCTTAAGTGATGCAATCTGTGATGTGAACAACATATAATTTTGTCCACACCATTATCATAGAAAATTATTATTATAGTGATTTAATTTCTTCATTGGATAGTTATCTTGGACAATCAATATAACTTCACTATTCAATAACTTCACCCTTACTCCTGTTATGGACCATCTTTCACTCACACTCTCTCTTCTATTCATCTCCTTATTCCTTGAGGACACACTTCTTTACCATCATCTCTTTCCAGCACCACTCCAATTACTCTCACCCACCCTTCTACAATGTGAGGTAGCCATGCATCTTCTCTTCACCAAAAAATCTATTCCTGTCTCTTCTTTCATGCCTTAACATATCACCACTTTGCAAAAACCTGTTCTTCTATACTATACTTCCACTTAGGTAAGGGATTTCTTTAGTTTTGTGGGTGACATGATGACCTCACAAGTGCTGGTGCCACAAAAAAAAAAAGAAAAAAAGCATCGGTACACTTTGTAATATGGTTGGCAATTGGAAGGGGCATTGTAGCATAGTGCAATTGTCTGACTTGTCAGGGCCTGTCAAACTATCCAAACCATGCTATTTTATGGAAGGCAGATGTTAAATGTTACATAAATATATGTGTGCATTATGTAGTGATAGAAATTTTTAAAATCTGCTTGAAAGAAAAGCTGTTCCTTATTTTGTGTGTTCAAATTTTTATTTACGATTTTTTATATTTACTTATTAGCCTTTTGTTTGGTTTATACACTGTTTCTAAGCTGACAATTTGAGGCTTTGTTTTAAATTAAGCTGTGGTATGTAGTTAATGCATTCTGGTCTAAATCAGAAAGGTTCTCCAGAATAATTTTATTATTGGAATCAATTAGTCATGAAGCATAAATTTTAATTTGGTTATTGCATCTCTTAGGAAAAAAATGGGGCTATTTCATGTTTGCTGCTTCATTCAAAATTGAGATTATTTGGACCACTGAAGGTTATATTCCAGGTTTTTGTATTTTATGTTTATGTGGGGTGGGGAGCCATTTTAAAAGTGACCTTCGAACTTTACTGATGTAAGCTGTAAAAGTACACTTATTGAATAATAGTCAACATTATGGAAAGATTTTTGTTTTGAACATCAACTATCTAGGATCTGGCCCTCTTTTTTTTTTGTTTCTTTTTCATTAAATTTCTTTTAACTGAACAATATATTTAATGACAACAAGGTGAGGTGGGGTCTTTTCTGTTGGCTGCACCTTTTGAAATTTTCAAATTTGGTGTATTGATGTAATTTTTCACGAATCTCGGGGCCTAATTCACTTGTTCCAGGAAAATAAAAAAAAAGATTATGGTTTGATCATTTTTACCTAATCAGAAAACAAGATTTGGAATCTGTCATTTTGTGCATGACTGCAGTCATAAGACAACAAAACATTGCAACGATAACATGTTTTATGCATTTTATAAGCAAAAAATTACTACACACTACATTTTTTAGTTTTGAGAGGAGAAAAAAACAAACTAAACAAATTAAATATTTTGTAAAAACATTTTATGCCAATGTTTGGCTTGTTACTAAGGAAACACACCTATATGTCTGTAGCTTTCAATTGGCTAAAATTATCCAAAATTTGCAGACTTTAAAAGCTATTAATTCTAATTTGATTTATGGTGAAAATGAATTTCATGTCAATAATTATCATAGAAAACTACATCAGCACTCCAAATTTGAAATCAATTGGAACAAAATTTAAGAAATTGAAAAGTGGCAGCCAAACAGAAAAGATCCACAATGGGTTATAATTAAATACTGTAAGGCAATACTTTTATTTCTTCCGATTCACTGTCTTGTCAGATCAATTTACCATACAAATGTTATTACCATGTACCTATGTAAGAAACTGATACTGACAGCTTTTTTTAAAATTGTCTCTTGTGAAATTTGATAATGACAATTTTGATTTCATTAAAAAATGTTTTAATGCTGAAGAAACTTATATAGAACTGGCTGAAAGATCTCTATTTATAAATGCACCTTTCAGATATCTTCAAAATAGTGGAAAGTATTTGATTTTATTCATAACTGGTTATAGATTAGTTATGACTGCCAATTAGCCTCTCGGTAATTTCTCATCTTTCATACTTATAGCAGCTACACCCATGTGCATATTCATTAGCAATTGCTGGAATTTTTTTTTAATTACCACCACCACCCCTTCTTTGAATGGTAAAACTTTCAATAATGATGACCTGAAATTGCACTTTCTTCAATTTTTGCCATTCAATATGCACAGAATCAAGAAGTTACCAGAAAGATGGCAAAACATCATCAAATGAAATGGAAAATATATAATTGATTAAAGTTCAGTTTTTGTATCAAGAAAAAGACTTATTTCACACTAAAAAAAAATGAAATTACTTTCTTGCCAACCCAATATACACAACACACTGAAAAACAGAAGAACTTGATTTTATATATTTACAGGGTTCGTAAGATATTTGAGGACATATTTATGTTCATAAAAAGACATAATAACAGATAACTTTATTTGTCAAAAAATACTGTGAGGATTAAAATAAACCTTTTTTCCTATTATGTTATTCAATAATGCCACCTTCAGCTTCAACAACTGTTTCTATTTGAGAACTAAATCATTATCTACATGCTTGAATCAAGTGACCCTGGTCCATTTTGGACATTACTCTATGACATCTTTGAAAGAATCTTTGGTGTTATGGGCATGTTCATTGACTTCTTTCTCAAAAATGCTCCACATGTAATCGTCCAACGGATTGATATCTGGGGAATTAGGAGGCCAAATGTTAGGGGTTATGTGATCATGAAAATTTTCAGTCATCCATTACTGTATTACTAGAGCCTTGTGTGATAGTGCAGAGTCTTACTGAAATGTATATGGCCTTCCATTGCATACACTGTCCAGGGTTTAACAATTATTTCTAGGACCCTAATGCAGGCAACAGAGTTAACTCTAAGACCTTGTGGAAAGAAGTAAGGAGGCATCACATGTCTTTCATTGTTGACAACCCCTAAAACCATGACAGTTGCAGGAAATTTTGTATGCAGAGCACTTGGAACTTCAGAAGGGTCTGCACATAACCATCTGTCATTTCTTCTGTTAACTTTTTGATCTTGGTCAAAGTTGTTCTCGTTTGAGAAAAACCAAATCAAATCTTCTGCTGGATTTTTCAGTTTAAGAGCCTTTTAGATATGATGATGTGATTTTCTTTTGCTTTTTCTAACAAATTGATCTTTCCTCATCATATAAGACTTATATCTGATGTCTTCGAGGACATTTCTGACTGTTCCTTCTGACACACAGAGATCTTTTGCAATTGACCTCATGGACTTTCTGGGATTGTAATCAATGGTCTGTTGAACTTGCTGGATAAATTCAGGTGTCCCGATGATTTCAGAGCGTTTAGAATGCTTTTTATGCTTTGATACTGGTGATATGTTTCCATCTTCACTCTCTAGCTCCCTACAAACATTGTAGACAAAAGATCTGGCAACTTTTAAAAATCAAGATATTTCTAAATTGTTTAGCCCAGCCTTTATAACCACAATAACAGCATGCTTCTTCATTTCTAGAGTAAGCTGAGGGTCTGGCATTATTATTTTCTGAAACAAAGATACAGAATGAGCAAAAAATGCAGCAATGACCCCAAAAAGCTATGTCCTCAAATACCTTATGCACCCCGTGTATGTGTGTGTGTGTGTATATATATATACACACACACACACACACACACACACACACACACACACACACACACACACACACACACACACACACACACACACACACACACACACACAATAGCCTGCCGCTGCCGGACAATTTTTACAAAATGTCTTATATAAATTTTTGTTTATTCCATGTCAGACCATGCCTTCCTTGACAGATAGGCTTCTTGATCCGGACAGATTTGTGCAATTTTCCTCAAAAAAAAAACTGCTTTGAAGATTTTTCCCTTTTAGTATTATTTACATATCTGTTTGACTGTTTCACATACCTTTATTCATTAAAACTTATTCAAACTTCAGAAGTTCTTACTACTTTGGTCATAATGCTTTGCTTGCATTTTGTTTTATAAAAAATCTTCCTCATAATGATTTTGCTTTCTTTTTGTGATTGACAGCTATCGTGCAGAAAATGCCAACTTCCAAATCCTGTTTTCTGATTAGTTAAAATTGATTAGACTTTAAACCTCTGTAACATTTCTGGAACAAATAAATAAAATCTGATTTAACATAGAAAATTATCTCAATATACCAAATTTGAAAATTTCACAATATGTGACAGCAACAGAGAAGACCACACACATTTACAAATGTACACACTGGTAATCACAAGTTTAAAATTATGTATAGTAGACGTGTGTGTGTGTATGTTTGATGAACAACAGAAACACTGCCTGCGAACAATTGTTGTCAACATACCAACCCCTCTCTCTTTAAGGCTACGTATTCCTCACCCACCATTCTTTCCTTTCCTTGAAAAGTTTTTTAAAAGTTGTGTGTGGATGCATGTATCTATGTATTTGCGAAAGTATGTATGCAGTGTTGCATGTATATCCTTGAATGACCACTGTAATAATGTTATCATCCCACTGCCACTCCATATTTGTCACTGACGCAACTCTGTTGTCCTCTTCTCTGATATCAGTCACTCCCCCTATGTCACTTCATTTCCTGCACACTAATACTCTTCCACCCTTCTCATTTAATCAAAAAGTAGCCCATCCTACCATTTCAATTTTATAACACACACACACACACACACACACACACACACACACACACACACACACACACACACACACACACACACACACACACACACACACACACACACACACACTCTCTCTCTTTCTCTCTCTCTCTCTCTCTCTCTCTCTCTCTCTCTCTTTCTCTCTCTCTCATCAGTCACTCCCCCTACTATGATTGTGTTATGACTTCCTTGCCATATCATAATCAGAACAGTTCCTCTTAAATTTACAATCTTTTCAAAAGAAACAAAAGTCCATGTGCATTTTTGTCAAAAATTTTTATGTAGTCAAATTGAAGTATTAACTTGATTCAATTTGGGTCAAGCTCAAAATAATATTTAAGCACATATATTTTTTGTATAGTTTTATAATCTAATGCTACAAAACTTCTTTGCAGATATGGGACACAGCTGGTCAAGAGCGCTTTCAAAGTCTTGGGGTTGCTTTCTATCGAGGAGCAGACTGCTGTGTGCTGGTATTTGATGTAACAGCACAAACTACTTTCAGATCACTGGACAGTTGGAGGGATGAATTCCTCATACAAGCTAGCCCTCGAGACCCTGAGCATTTTCCTTTTGTTGTCATAGGAAACAAAATTGATTTAGAGAACAGAGCGGTATGTAATGTTCTTCTTCCTGTAATCATCAGTGCACACATCTCAATTATTGTTCATTATACACTGCTATACATTAAGAATTATTTTTCTATCAAGGTTTTTTTTTTTAAATTTTTTTTTAGTTATCAGTTTTTTGTTTTTCTTTCAATCTTTGAGTCAGGAAGTAAAGACTGTGTCTATAACTCTTTACAGGGCTTTTGAGACTGGTGTGAAAGATAGATAGGAGTATCCTCAAACTGGAGACCTTGTTCCAAATGCTTGCACCAGAGTGGACTTTGTTAAAGGTACCTTAGGTGCTAGCTGATGGTATTGAACCTAGTCATGGATTGTTTTCTAGTTGACAACTCCATTAATATGCAGACACATGTTTTCAGTCACCAGTATTTAGGATTTGAATTAATAAAATATGTAGTGGATGTGTTTACATACACATCAATACATGTTCAGCCAAATATTTTCAATGGAAGTATATTGAGTAGAATGTAGGTCTTTGTCATTTTTATCCACCCATAAATATCCAACAGGGTGATGTCAACTGGAAAAAGAATCTGAAACAGCTTTGGAAGCAACCAAAATTGAGTTGCGTTGTTGTGCTGTGAGAAGGAAGATCTATTGCCTTTTTACATCTTATTGAGAGATTAATTTGCACAATAACAACTAAAAGTAGCTTCCAAAAGACCTATTGATGTATATTGTCTTCCAATTTTTTTTAACATCAAATTAGTTTTAATAAGTTTTTGTTTAAAGAGATAAAAATGTTCATTTATATTTCCTTAATAGTCTTTTTTGGTTTTTCATGTAGTGTTTTGTTATTTTTCTGTAATAAATTTTTTATAAAATTAATTTGTTTCAATTGATAGGTTTCTGCAAAAAGAGCACAAGGTTGGTGCCATACCAAAGGAGAGATACCTTATTTTGAAACTAGTGCAAAAGAAGCAATAAATGTTGAACAGGCTTTCCAAACGGTTGCAAAGAATGCTTTAGCCCAAGAAACAGAAGTGGAGCTGTATAATGAATTTCCAGATCAGATTAAGATTACAAGTGATCAGAACAAACCTCGAGAAGGATGTGGCTGTTAAAGAACCTTATAACAGAAAAAGGGCTCGGTTTGATGTGCTCTAGCCTTGTGGGTGGGCCATTCTGACCATTCCGAGGGACAGCTGCTGCTGCTGTTGCTGACCTCTCAAACATTAACCACACACACACTTGTTTAGTGTGTGAACATGTGTTATGTAAATGTACATCTGTGTGAGTGTATGAATCTGCGTGTGTGTGTGTGCATATATATACACATATATATATTATACATATTCCTGCATAAATATATATATGCGTGTGTATTAAAAAAATTGAATTATGCATATATATATATATAATATAGAAGGAAAACTATTGCCATATGAAAGTGGTAAAACAATTATTGGTTCAGCAAGAGATTAGTTAACAGTTTGTTTTATTAAAATTTTATCCTATTTCCATGCACAGAATCTTTGGTTGAAAGTGAGGTCCCTAGAAATTTTTTGAATTGTGTGTGCCTGCATGTGTTATATATATATATATATATATATATATATATAAATGTATGTGTATGTTTATACACATCACACACAATCTTTCTTTTAGACAAAAATTTGTCCTAAAATTTTTCTGAAGTTTTCTTAACTTTAAAATGAACACTAAATAAATGCTTTATATGCAACATCCCATGTAATCCTTGGCTTAGTCTCAACAATTCTGATTTTTGTACAGATATATCTTGCAATACTTAAACATCAACTTCTTAAGTTTCTATAGTTATTTACTCAGCATTCATGCATCCACTAACAATTATATTTATTCTTAATATCTTTATCTTTAAAGGAATTATTTCTTTCTCTCGGAAATGAAAATAAAAGCCCCATTTGAAAGTGAGCAAATTTGTTATAAATCCTTATGTATGTGTGTATGTATGTGTGTATATATATATATATATATATATATATATATATATATATATATAATATATATAAATTAATTTAGGCTGACAATTTTTCAGAGATAAAATAAACTGAAACTATGGTGGAATCATAGAACAACAATGAAATTTGTATAATGGTTTTCGAACCTTGTGTGCCTTCAATTGCACACATTTTACATAATCATGCATGCATACATTTGCATATGACATACACACACATATTTGCACAATACATAATACATGCATACACAAACACTCATGTATGAGGTTCAACCAATGTCATAAATTCATTAAAAATAATAATTAATGTATGCCTGGAAGGCCTGTAATGAGAAGTAATAAAAAAAAAATATTTAAAACCCAGCAGCAGCTGCCTCCAGTATGAATATGTAATTAAAACCTGCCAAGATTTGACAAAACACAAAGTATAGAATTGAATGACAGGTTGCATGACTTCCTTGGCTTTTGATTAGTCAAGTTTATATAAAATGGGGTTGAGAATCAAAGGGAAATGAGGGATTGTTGTTGCTCGTGTACAGCAAATTCATGAATAAAGAAATTGGTTTGAATCAAAATGAGCCACAGGCTTTGTCCATTTCGTCCTATATTAGAATCCTTTGTAAGTCTTTTTTTTTTTTTGGGTTATTTTTTTTTCTGTCTCCTAGATATGACTTATTTAGAATGAAGTTTATCCCAGCTTGGCCTTACCTGTTTTTAAAGCAGTATATTGTGCTTTGAGAATAGTTCTAGTTTAAAGAAAGGAAAAGATATACATTTCTTTTAGTTTATTGCTATACTTTGTAAATAATGCAAATTGTGCTAATTCTCTGTTGCCAATTTCTAGGACCTTCAATAATTTTATAAATATATCTTGGCTTAATTTAGCTCCTTTCTGGCTGCCATTAACTAAAAAAGAAAAAAATTGTTTTTAATAT
This sequence comes from Octopus bimaculoides, assembly GCF_046866305.1. Classification (NCBI taxonomy): domain Eukaryota; kingdom Metazoa; phylum Mollusca; class Cephalopoda; order Octopoda; family Octopodidae; genus Octopus; species Octopus bimaculoides. The sequence continues at coordinate 80,968,703 of NC_142933.1, forward strand.
TTTTTTTATTACCTATTCACTTTCCTTTGGTCTATTCTTCAGTTTTTTTCTTTATGGTATATCTCTGAAAATCTGAATTTTATGAACGAGTTACTTTTGATGCAAAAAAAAAAAAAAAAAAAAAAAATTATTAAATAATTTCTTCATTAATTAAATTGTTTTTGTGGTTCTTGCTGTTTAATAAATTGTTTTCAATGCATTTTCTTTCATTGGTTTGTTACAATAAAGAACATATTCTTGCTACAGGTTAAAATATTAATATATTTTTTGATTTTGGTATAAATTATTTACTGAGCTAGTTGAATCAACTGTTTTAGCTTGAGAGAAAAAACTGTAAACAGTTTTACCTTCTCATCCGTCTACAAAAAACTTCCATTTTCAGAATTTTAAATTATGACCAAAATTGTTTTAAACGTTTGACTTTCAGATTATTAAAATACCTTTTTCTAGGATCTTATCAAGGAGATTTCTAGTATGTTTTCTTCCAAGTAGTTCCATGTAATGTTCCCTTTCTTCCTAATTCCACTATTGTTTTGATTATTTAGATCTTAAATTTGAAATTATCTGCTTTACAGTTGAACAACCAATTAAAAAAATAAAGTCCCTGGAAGACTCTTTTCTAATTAATAAATTCTTAGGAAACCCTTTACAGTTAAAGTTGCTGGTGCATTGCTGTGTGTGTATACACATACATAATTACTATACAAGTATGTTGGACTACTTCTGAACATGGATGAAATACACCTTGAAAATGTTTCATTCCCTTAGCTATAATGTATTAAAAAAATTTTTTTTGTTTTTTTAATGGTTTGATCAAAGGGAATAAGTACATTTGTACATTTCAAACAGAAGTGGGGTGGAGTTCAAAAAAGCTGATGTTCTTGAGGAAAGTTGAAAAAAGTGGTTAGTACAGGGTTAGGTGGAAGACAATATGAGGAGACATGGATGGATCAGAAGTGTTATTTATACTATAGTTTGTGTCTGTGTAAACTAAAGTATCCTCGTAACATTTGCTATCATTGAGTCATGAATGGAGGAGACATTGTGTTCAGCTTATGTGTTTGCTTGACTTATTAAAAATAGCAAATGTCCTTCAAATCAAACACCACTGTCATAAAAATAGAAAATGGGGCTGTCAAAGATGTTGTCTTGGATAAACCATATCTTGAAGACCAAATGATGATAGCTGGAATCCCTTTATTTATAGGTCTTCTTGGTCAAGGCTAACTTAAAAGACAATCTTCAGAGTCCATTCCATTGCAAGGTTACAGCCACAAAGCATAAGAATCTAGGTCAGTAATACTGCTTGTCACTAACTTCCTACCACCCCTGATATTCATATATGTAAATACTAGATTTAAAATGTGTATTTCTTTCAGTTCATCAGATCTATCGAGAAAAACATTCTTTTTGAACATGAAAGTATAGTTAATTAAAATAATTTTCTGAAAGCAGCTCTTCACAAAACTAACCTGAGAAATTAACAAGCTGACTTTACAGAAACTTGTCTTCAGTCTTTGGCCTGCATTTTTACCTGTGCATGTTTTGATTCTAGCTTTTCAGTAGAGGCTCAAGTGCAAAATTCTTTCCTTACGTTGGCTTTATATCTACAAAATTATGTTGCTTAAAAAAAATATTAAAACAATTTACATGTTTATTCCTACAACTAAAAAAAAAAAAACTACATTATAGATATATATATATATAGATATATATATAAAAGGACTACTGAATTTCAAAGCATACAAACCTATAAATATCTTTTGCAAATAACTTATGGCTACAAAAAAGTCGAACTTTTTCTATCCAAAAGGGTTTTTCAACCCAATATCTGCATGTTGTCTTTTATAATAGCTTTTACACGTGCTTCAAGATCCACTGTTCAAAAAGAAGAAAAAGCCTGTTTTATATTCTCTCAAGTTTTGAAATTCTTTTGTCAATTATATATATATAAATTTGTATCTAAAATATACTTTACAAAGTGCAAATGTCTGATATTGAACCTAGTGGGTTGAGTAGAGTGAATAGATATTTTATTATATCAAAAGTTGAGTGTACTCAGTTCCATCTTTGGCTGTTGTGAACAGCCAAGGGAAAGACTCAGTGGGCTGTCAACTTTTGATATAAGATATTGCAAAATTTCATTTTTGTATTTGTTTTGCAAGATTCTTGATGAGTAATGTGTGTTGAAATATGTCTCTTGGGAGTGTTTTTATGCTTTTGGTGAATGCATATATGAGGAGTGGAACAGTCCCCTGTTTAGTGTATTCGTGAGTATCCACAAACTTATCCTTACATATACACTTATATGTACTGCCATCTGTATAAACATGTGACACTGCACATAGGTTTTATATATATATATATATATATATATATATATATATATATATATATATATACTTAAATGAAACTGGATTTGTAAACATAAGGTAATGAAGAATTAGCAATGACACACACAAACACTTCCATCTAACCCTGGATGTGTGTTCTCTGGCACCACTATATATATTAACAAGTGTCTTCTATGTAGTCAAATACTGTCTGCATGTGAATGAATGTCTTTAAATACGTGTATGTAAATGACTTTACATATGTGGATGTATACATATGAGAATAAGTACATTTGTGCATTGTTCATTTTCTTGAGATATCAAAGCTAATTCAAGGCATACACAGTTATAAAATAAAATATGACCTGTCAACGACAAAAAAGAAAAAAGCTGAATTCCTCTTCAGCATATATACATAACTTGCTCACAAAGATACCAAACATATAAGTAAAACATATCCATCACACACACTAGTGTAAGTATGCTAATAAAAGCAGACATGAGACTGACTTGGAGTTACAAGCTCTACTCATTGAGAGATCACATGTTGATGAAAGGTCTCTGACAAACCAACTGATTGATTGAGCAAACAATTACTCAAGCAGCCAGTTAACTAACAATTGATTCTGATTTAGGCGCAAGATTGAGGGGCGGTTAGTCAATACCATTGATCCTTAGGATTTCATTAGTACTGTACTTTGTCAACTGCAAAAGGATGAAAGGCAAAGAAGAGCCAGAACAAATACTGCACAATGAAACAAATTTTTAACAATTCTATCAGTATGCTACTTTTATAGTTGATTAGTAACAGCTCTTTTGAATTTTTGGCATGACCAGCGCTTTTGTTAGAAAGGTAAGTCAATTACATTGACCCCAGTGCTCATTTGGGACTTATTTCATCAACCCTGAAAGGACGAAAGGCAAAGTTGACCTTAGCAGAATTTGAACTCAGAACATAAAGATGGATGAAATACTAAGCATTTTGTCTGACCTGATAACAATTCTGTCAGCTCACTGCCTTCATGGTTGATTAGTAATTAATAAAAAGAAGTAAAATAGAACTAGTGTGTGTGTTTCTTATTGGCAAAATTACTCCCCTAAAGTACTGCTACATGTTTGCATGTATGAATACTGTCCTATAAGTAGGGTACTTTTATTTACCTAAGGGAAGATGCTACAGTTAGTTAACTCAAACTCCTTTTATTGAACATAAATCTGTTTAGGTATGATTATTGGATTAAACTTTTGATAAACCATTCAGCTGATTCTCTATCAACTACCACTTGTTAACAAGGATGTCTTATATTAGCTTGAGACCTAATGTTTAAAAAGTAAAAGATTGACATACATGTTTAGAAAGTAATTGCTAAATCAGATATATCAAATAAAGTCTTATTGTCTACTCACTACACTATTTCGGCTTTGGTGTATTTTGATCAGTTGGTGACTCCTTGACTCTGCATAAATCTCTGTGGCTTAATATAATTTGTACCTATTTCTGTAGTACCATTTCTTCAAGAGACAGTTTCAACCTATGGACTTTAGAACAACTTGTCATAACCTGTTTTGTTATCATCCAGTCATTGTCTTACTAGTATCTATTTCAGCACTGGGTAAAATGTCTAAGAATAGAATTTAATATTAATATATGTTGCTCAATTCAAAACTATGATCATAGATAGATGTTCCTATTGTGGTTGTTTCACTTTTTGTAAAGCAAGAACTACATTTTTTTTCTAAAAGGGCTGGGTGTTACTTGAATGAAATTTGGTTGCTGTTTTTAGTAAATGGAATGATTCCTTTGTTAGCTTGTGCTGATATATTTTAGTTTATAGGGTAAAAATTATACCCAAAATATATATTGTTTCCTGGACATACATTATTGCTAGAGAATTTTCTGTCTGACTTCAAAAATTTTGAGCAAAAATTCTTTCACAGTGGATTCCTGCTCAAGATAAATTCTAAAAACAAAATAGTAACTAACTTTGAAAGAACTTCTTGCTAATTGATAAAAAAAAAAAAAATGGTATGTGATGCAAATTTTAATTATAAAACAATGGTGTTTATATGAACTTAAACAAAGCTTATAAAATATATCCCAAAATTAGTTGTAGAAAATATCTTCAAGTTTATTAAAATACAAACTTTTCAACTTTATGTTAAAACTAAATATAATTCATTTGGCTTTTTTTTATATTAGAAATAATATTCTCTCTAATTTTGACACAAAGCCGGCAATTTTTAGGGGAGAAATCAAGTCAGTCACATTGATGAAAGGCAGTCGACTGAACTCAGAATGTGACACTAGAAGAAATGCCAAGTATTTTGTTCAGTATGCTAACAATTCTGCCAACTCATCGCTTTTATATTAGAAATGATATATCACAATATATTAAATACTTTGTGAAAGAATTATTTGTTTTAGATATTTAGTTATTGTGTGAACATTCCATTCAGTGTAATTAATTGGAGTGGCTAATTACTCTTTACTCTTTTACTTGTTTCAGTCATTTGACTGCGGCCATGCTGGAGCACCGCCTTTAGTCAAGCAAATTGACCCCGGGCCTTATTCTTTATAAGCCCAGTACTTATTCTATCGGTCTCTTTTGCCAAACTGCTAAGTGATGGGGACATAAACACACCAGCATCGGTTGTCAAGCAATGCTAGGGGGACAAACACACACATATATACATATATATATATGCATATATACGACGGGCTTCTTTCAGTTTCCGTCTATCAAATCCAAGATGCCACGCAGTGGGACTGAACCTGGAACCATGTGGTTGGTAAGCAAGCTACTTACCACACATCCACTCCTATGCCTAATGCTAAACCTTTTTTTTTTTTTTTTTTTTGTAGACTAGTGGAAGTCCTAAGTTCTAAACCATTAATCTTCAAGTGATAATATATTAGTTTAGGTAGGCAGACTGAGACTTGTAATGGGATTTTTATCCAAAGTCATTTATGTTGCTAGATTCAAATTTATGACCAGTTGTTGTGTAGCCTCAAATCAATCCTGATTGAGCAGATATATAATCAAAACCAAGATCATCTTATGTATATGTTTTCCATTTTTTCAGGCAGTTATCTATATTATTTAATGCCATTTTTTCTTTTTCCTTCTTTTTTAAGATGGGTTATAATTGAAGGAAATATTTGGCTGTTATTTCTTGCAGGTAAACTGACCATATAGAGATGATCTAGTTGGATCCTTTCTAGCTTGGTTAAACCTATTCTTTTTACTTACAGGTGATATTTACTATTGTAAATGTTTTACTTTGCAGCTTTAAAAATCAAAGGAAATTCTTTTCAAGATTGATTAAACTTTTTCTTCATTATATTATAATTTTTCAGATTAAAAGTTATTTATTTCTTTTTTTTAACATCATAAAAATGCAGAAACTTTGAAGTCTGGCAGCTTTTCATTTTTTTAACTTTTTCCACCCAAGGGTTTTTTGTTTTTTAATCCAATATTCTACACATTATTATTTATAAATTTACTTCAAGTTCCATCATCAGAACATTTTTTCCCCCTCTTTCCATCTTTTCATTAATTGATACATCTGATGTAGTTAGTTAATGTTTCATAATTGTTGATAATACAGTTGTATGGTTAAGAACTATTCTGGATTCAGTGCCACTGTGCAACATTTTAAGCAAGTGTCTGACCAATGATTATGAATGGAATTTTGCAGATGATAAAAAAAATATGTCCTATGTTATCATTTACATCCTCTTTCCATGTTGGTATGGGTTGGATTTGGTATCACAATACAAGTTAGATGAGTCAGAAGACTGTTTCACTGATACATTTCCTGTTTGGTCTGGTTTATGCAACAGAATATCCTTCCTGATATCAACCTCTCATAAAATATACTAGGTGCATTTTCTTGGGCACCAGCACTGGAAAGTTTGCCATCACTAAAGTGCATTCTCTATGTTGTTCCTGTTCATTAAACAAAGCTTATAAAATATATCCCAAAATTAGTTGTAGAAAATATCTTCAAGTAAATGATATCTTGCTTTGCTTCTATACATCACAAGTCTTAAGATTTGTACAACAGGAACATTCCTTATACCAAATGATTTTGTATCATTTTGTCATTCTATCATTTCTGTATTTATCTCTCTAATTGTTCGATCATCTAATTTGTTCATCTTAGTTTGGTTCTAATTAAAACCGACTCATACTTCCTCAACCCAGTTCTCATCAGAGGGTTTTAACATATGACTGAAATCTTTCCACATCTAAATTTATATATAGTTTTATCATACATGTAATACACATTCATTTCTTCTCTTTGTAAAACTTCATACTTATATTTCACTGTCATGCAATATGTTTAACACATACTAGTGCCTCTATACAAAATAAATACCTAGTCCATCATTTGTATGTCACTCATGAAAATATACAGGATGTAAGGTTAGTAATTAATGACATGAAAACATTTTCTGGGATGTCTTCTGCATGACGAACATGTGAAGTAAGGAAGGTTAATATACATCATGTGGTGAGTTACAAAAAAAGTTTCGTAATTAAAATTACATGTGTAATGTAAAAAGTATATAATGTTACTGTTTTTTTGTGAAGACAGGCATGGGAGACAGCTGCAAAATTCAAATGGATAAATACTGAGTAGACCTCTGCAGTAAACAGTGAGTTTGACCATTGTCAAGCAAAGTGACAACCCTAGACATGTTTCAGTTTTATTAGTCCTCTTCAGGGGAGTGTAATTTTACTTGTACTTATTAGGTCTTAGAACGGCTGAGAGGATAAATACTTTAAGTGAAAACATTCACTAATTCTAATATGACTTACCATGGAGTGTGATTAAGTTATAAGACTATTAATAGCAAAAGATTATCTAGAATATGCTATTTTTTATCTTATACTGTTTTGTTTTTTTTGCCAGAGGCTGAGGCTACGCTGGAGCACTACTTCTAACAACATTATTTTTAAAAGCTAAGTAAATTTATAGCTGTCTACTAGATGAATATCGTCTAAATTACCAACTCCCATTGGAGTGATGAGTTCATTTCCCAGAGATGCCTTCTGCATGAAGAAATATATTAAGTTGAAGCTAACAATGAAAGTCTGAACAAATGAAAATTTAAATTACACTTGTAATTATGAGAAATGACAGTGTTAATGGTAATTTTTATCAAGAAAGACAAGGGGGATAGTTCTGAAATCCAAAATTTAAAGTAGCATGCATTCAGAATGTTGTTTCTCCCCACTGCATGCTCCCACTCAATTTTATTTACTTCTGATTTCAGAACTGTGTTCCTTGACTTTATTGACAAAAATTACCTTTAAAACTAAAGCTTTTTTTTTTCATTACTAGTGTAGTTTTAATTTTTTTATAATTCACTAGATTAAATGTCTACCCTTACAATATTAATATTCTGTGAAATGATTGATTGAAGAGATATAGACATACAGAGACTGAGAGGAAGGTAGGAGATAGGGAATGCTATTTTGTTAATTGGGTAAATGCTTACTTTCAAGAAGAGGCAAAGATAAAAAGAGAAGAGTGTTTACCAGAGGAAATGTAGTAGTGAGACTATAGGGAAAGGAATGCTAGAGATAATTGCATACATGCTTATAATGTTCTGAGAAGAGTCATAGCTGTTAAAGTGGTGGTGGTGTCATTGATGAAGATGCTGGTTAATGAAGATGGAGATGACGAAAAGTGTAGTGTTTTATTGTGGCTGTGTGGTAAGAAGTATGTTCCTCAACCACATGGTTCCACGTTCAGTCCCACTGCATGACGAGTCAAAGTATCATGAGTGGATTTAGTAGATGGAAACTAAAAGAAGTCCATCATATATATAAACGTTTGTGTGTGCATCTTTGTATTAGGGTTTGTCCCCATTACTCCCATAACTTAGTTCACTAAAAGAAACTGGAGTCAATTTGTTTGACTAAAACCATTGAAGTGTGTCCACAGTTTAGTGACTGAAACAAGTATAAAATGTTTTTTTTTTTTTTAATTGTCAATCACTTAAACTATATATTCTAATTAATTTAAGTGCAATTAATTATGCTATGCTCAATCAAATCTTTAAAATATATCTGTTTATCTATATTATTATTCTACTCCCATCTAGGTATATATATAACAATCTGATTATGGAACAAAATCAAAGCATAAAATTTACATTATTTGTAAAACAATTTACTGATACACTATGAAAGGAAATCAGAGGAATAACCTATTAGAAATACATTTACATTACATTATTCATAAGTCGATTGACAGTTAAATAAATACTATTAACTAAGGTGTACTTGTTTATATATATCATCATCATCAACATCTTCACTATCATCATCATTTTAACATCCAGATTTCATGCTAGCAAGGGTTATCCTGTTAACAGTATCTGACCAGCTTGAGGTCTGCATTGATCCCCAGGATCTGCTTTGGCAAATTTTCAACAGCTGAATGCCCTTCTAATGCCAGCCATTTTTCAATGGTTCCAGCACTTGTGAGGTTACCAAATAACTCACAAGACCAAACCTCTGGACAGAGATGGAATGCAGTATTGTGGGAGGTGGCTTTGTGCCAGATGCCAAGAGGCTAAAGCAAGAAAAAAGAGCATGACTATCCCAGCAGGAAAGGGAGAAAGTTTGGTGGAGAAAAAGTTTCAGAGCACACCTTCAAGGTACAAGAAGATAGATGTAGAAATATTAGAAGCAAAAAATTGAGGATGGTTGGGCTTGTAGGTAGATTTGGAATATACCAATTCATATTAGTAACATTTTGTAGATTTACCTTAATCTCCTAGGTAGGGAAATTGAAGTAAATCTGGTCAATTTATTTCAATCAAAATAGAAGAGTGACAAATGTACAACACGGAATGTAATGTTCAAAGATGTTTGCTTTTAAAGTTACAAGAAAATAAATGTCTCCTAATCAATGTTTCAATCCCAAAAGATGACAATGTATCTCTAAAAGAAATGAAGAATCTGAATTTAGAAATCTGGAAATAGAGATAACCAGATATTCATTTATTATTTTGCAGGTTATTAGGTCATGGTGCCTTGCCTTTAACATTTAGCCTAGTATATCAACTATGTCCATATTTTTTAGTTGGATACTTGTTTTACCAATGTGTATTTGAACTGCTATATTACCAGTTTTAAGTGGCATAAATGTAAACACACACACACTCTCTCTAAAATAAAAAAAAACTTATATATACACACACACATATATATATTAAAACAGGTTTCTATACAGTTTCTACTTCCCAACTTTCTTTCGGTGTATTATTAAACTTGAGACAATAATAGAAAATAATTTGCAAAGGGACTAAAACCAGATTTGTATGGTTTCCAAGCACATTTTTTTAATCATATATTTATGCCTGTGCCTCTATTATGTCCACATTACTGGTATGTTTTTTAGAATCCACAATTCAGTGGGGCAGCTACAATACTTTGTTCACTCAGACAATGAGTTCAAGCCTAACCATGTAAGCTTTTCTCTGATATGAATAAAAATGTGTTGCACCATATTAGGATTTAAAAATTTCAACAAGCATTTGAACCATAGCAAAATAATACCATAGAAAGATTATGAATTTGATATCATTCCATAATTGAGATTGTTTCCTTCTTGTCATAAAGTAAAAAATATTAGATAACAACTATCAAAGTAGAGTGACAAGTTTATAACAAGGAATTTAACTTTCAAAGGTGTTCTCTTTTATGACTGCACCTTCAGTGCAATCTATGCAAACTTCTATGCCATCTCATGAATAATTCGTTTTAGAAAAAATGTAATTTCATAAGAAATTATATATTTCATTGTTCTCTATAAATTTCCATTCATCTTACAGTTTTCAAAACAACCATGGAATTTCCACAGGCTCTGCTTGTAGTAATTAGAGGTTGAAGCTTTAGAGTTTTTATTTATTTATCAATATTCCAAAACTCTTGCATGTTAATTTTGAAGTTATTACCACTTAAACGCCTGGATTGATGAGCACTGCACAGGGTTGAATTATTTGCTACACATCATTGAGCTGTACATTCTAATTTTACTTTCATACAATTTAGGTGGTAAGAAGTCATACCATGATAAGTAGTGGCTGTACTAGATTTACTACACATGTTATGGAATTGAATTCTTCATTGGTTAGTAGGAAAGCACTCTAATATGATGCGACTTCCTGTAATGTCTGTACATGACATAGAATAGTTCCACTTAACATTTAAAAAAAAAAATATTGCATAGCTGTAATAATTATCATTCCTTATGTAGAACAGTTTTGAAGCATCAACTGAAAATTCAACTAATTATTTTTTTAAATTCAAATCATATTTAAATAACATACAATGTTCTTGAAGTCCCACATAGTTTATTTGATATTTGAAATTTATTTTTTTATGAGCTTTCTCTTTCTCTCTGACGTATGTACTCAATTTTTTAATAATCATAGTCTTTGTTTTTTGTTATGTGTCCATTTTTTTCCCAACTATTCTGAATATGACTTTACATTTATTTATTTATTCATTACTACTACTACTACTACTACTACTACTACTACTACTACTACTACTAAGGTAGAGAGCTGACAGAATCATAAGCACGCTAAACAAAATATTTAGTGGCATCTCTTCTATCTTTACATTCTGAGTTCAAATTCCACTGAGGTCAACTTTGCCTTTCATCCTTTCAGGGTCGATAAAGCAAGTACCAGTTTTGAACTGGGCTTGATGTAATTGACTAGACCCCTCCTACCAAATTTCAGACCCTTGTGCCTATAGAAGAAAGGATTATTATTATTATTAAGGCAGAAAGCTGGCAGAATCATTAGCATGTCGGGCAAAATATTTAGCGGCATTTTGCCCATCCTTACATTCTGAGTTCAAATTCTGCCAAGGCTGACTTTGACTTTCATTCTTTCGGGGTTAATGAAATAAATACCAGTTGAGTGCTGGGGTTGATGTAATCAACTAACCCCCTTCCCCAAATTTCAGGCCTTGTGCCTATAGTAGGATTATTATTATTATTATTATTATTATTATTAGCGGTGGTGGTAGTGCTTAGCAGCACTTCCTCCTACACTTTATATTCTGAGATCATTTTTGCCTTTTATCCTCTTAATGCCTGTAAAAAATTACCAGGCAAGTACTGGGGTCAATGTAATCAACTCACACCCTTCCCTCAACATTATTATTTTTGTTGCAAATTTGGAACCACTTAAAATGTAATAGGAGTGCTAATAATAACCAGACATAGCCAGACCATAGCAAGAAACAAATTTAAGCTAAATCTACTGGTAGGAATAGTATAGAAAACCTTGCTTAGTTCTCTCCACATTAATGAGTTATTTCTTTTAAACTATAAAAATAAAAATTTAGTAATTGTGCAAAATAAATGCTAAATATTCATAATGATTGCTTTTGAAGTTTAATTACCACACTGCATTGTAATAATGTGTGCAGGACTGTTTATTCATTCAGTTACTTGGTTGGTTTGCATGTTGATATCATATTCAAATATTTTATTCACATTCAGCCTACTACTATTTCATCTTAAAACTTTTGAACTAATTCACCTTTCCAATCAGGGTTGCTATTGCATTGAGTCAAAAGTTTTGCTATATTTTGGTAACTTATTTGTTTTATTCCAATTACAACAAAAGCAGTCTAGCATTCAAAGTAGAGGCTAATATGTTGCACTGTTTGAAACTATCTTCCTGCCAGTTTTTTATATCCCATGCTGATACCAGTTCTTGTCCTATGAGGCAAAGAACCCCTTCACTGAAGCTTCCAATTCCTCTTCGTTGATAAAGTGCCGTGAGTGCAGGAAGCAAACCATCGATTGAACAAGTAATAATCCAAGGGAGATATTTTTCTGCAATCCTAACATGCATAAGCAGTAGTTAAGCAAGAGCCAGCTTCTGGAACCACTTGCCAAACATAGGCATTTTGAACACAAGGTGATGTTCTGCATCTGGTGGAATTATAAAGAGATAATGTACAACCCAACATCAGTTAGTAGCTGATGACTTAAGATTTAAGACCTAGATGGACTCGGAAGCAGAAATCCATTTGGAAAAGAAAGATATGGAAACTTAAAAGATACACCAAGCAGGCTGAAATCGAGAAAAGTACTAGTTAAAACATATGACAAGAAGAAGTAGAAATTTACAGAGTATACAACAACTAGCAGTTCCTAAAGTACAATCTACAGAGGGCTGTAGATGGAACCTGTGTCTGGTGCAGTGTTTCAGTCAGACAGAAAGTGACATAGACAGGGACATAAAAGTGAAGGTGCTGGCTTAGAAAAAAACTGGAGGAATAAGGAGAGCAGAGAATTCTGTTAGGTAACTAGAAGGAGATAGCAGAACTGAGGGGTTTTCTAGTGTTCTACAATGTCAGGATCAGAGGCATGAAGTTTTTGTGGATTGCAAAACAGTGAACCCAAGAGAATCATGACATGGGGGAGAACTGTGTACAGATGGATAATGGTATTCTTGCACTTAGAGTTTCTGAGAAGAAAGAGACAAGGAAGTACTACTATGGAAGGCTATTAGGTGTGAAGAATGCATGAGAGAAAGATGATCTTTCCAGTATGGACCTGAGTGAGAGACCAGTCATTCTAATATGCAGCAGTATAATAGATAAAGTAATTAAGGATGTGAAGTCAAAGAAAATGCTTTGTCCATCAAAAATTACCACTGAAATACTTGAAATATCTGGTAGAGTAGAATATAGACTAGTCAATCTGATTGTATAGGAAGGAGTTCAACAGTGTGACCGGTGTAACAGCAACATAGTTAACTGTTATGAGGACAAAGGAGATATCTTAGAGAGAAATAATTACAAGGGTGTCAACTTGTTGGATCAGGTCATAAAGGTGACAGAGTTATGGCTTATTTGATTAGGAAAAGAGTTAACCTTGAATGAGATGCAGTTCTGATTTGAGTCAAGAAAAAGTACTACTGCTGCCATTTTACCAGTAAGGCAACTTCAGAAATACTTAACTAAGAGCAAGCTGCTACATCTAACTTTCATCAATCTGAAGAAAGCCTCTAACAAGATCCCTCACTTAATGATCTGATGAACACTGAGGAAGTCAGCTAGTGAAAACAATACTACCTATGCACAGGGATACTGTCAGCAAGGTGAGAGTTAACAGTGTCCACCAGGGCTCAGTGGTCAGTTAGTCTCTGCTTATCATAGTTCTCTAGGCCATAATGGAAGAAGTTAAGACTTGATGTCCATGACTGAATCTATAGTAGTATTAGAGGAGAAATTTCAAGCATGGAAGGAAAATCTAGAATCAAAGGGTTTCAGAGGTAACTTAGTAAAATCTAAAGTATTTGTATGCAAAAAAAAACAGACAGAACCAGTGCAACCACCAGGGAACTGGCCTTGTTTGATATGTAGAGAAAGAAGTGGAAACTCCATACATTGTACCCAATGCTGACTATGGACACACAAGAGGTGCAATGGAATCATGGGTAGATTAACAGAAAAAACAGATTTTGTATGTGATAGATGCATGTAGGCAATAAACACTAGGGATACACTGAAAATAGATGTTCTCAATTGTCCAAGACAATCAAATGGCAATCAAATGACTGAAACAAGTAAAAGAATAAAAAAAAAAAAAAAAGAATATATATTACATGACACAAGCTAAGAGAAACTGTCCAGGAAGTGGTGTTTCACTTACTAATAATATTTACATTTATATACTAGCTGAGGTGTCTTTGATACATACATACATACATACATACATACATACATACACACATAAAGGTTGTAAATAGTTTCTGTACCTACATGACCCAATTAGCAGTGGAGGAGGATGTTCTGGGAGTATAGTAGGTAGAGTAAGAACAGGCTGAAGAAAGTTCAGTGAATTATTTCCTCTGTTTTTAACAAGAGGTTTTTCAAGGTGAAAGGCAGATTGTATGATACCTGTGTATCATACTATACTATATGCAATACTATATGGCAGTGAGATATAGGTCTTGAATGCAGAGAAGCTATGAAGACTACAAAGATGTGTAAAATTAATGTACATGAATGACAAAGTACGAATTTGAGAGAAAAAGTGATCATAAGGAATTAGATGTAGTGTGTAAGAGAGAAGACTATGTTGGGTTGGCATATGGATGTGGCTAACTTCCTAAAATGCCAACTGCTTACAATAGACAACATGTGGAAATAGAGACCCAATAAAATATGGGATGAGATAGTGGAGTTTGATTTCAAGATGTTGGGCTTCATGGAGAAGGTGACAAAGGACCGAGATGATTGACAATAGGCAGTACTCAAGAAACCCAGTCATGCTAATATAATATGACCCAACTGCAGTGGAAGCACGTATATGCATATAATTGGATCTTTCACCTAGTTTACTTTTCAAGTCAACAACTAACTTCTTTTTTCTCTTCTCTTTCCTTACACCCAGACAACAGAATCCCTCTCATAAATCCATCATCATCCCCATCCCAAGGGCTGGCCTTAAGCCGATTGGACCAATTGCTCGCAATCAGGCTCCAAGCCAAAGATAGTAGCAAGGTTTGATGTTTTGATTCCAACTGTATTGGACCATCTGAAACAAATTGGCAAGGTAAAGAAGCTGCACAAATGGGTATCACACGAACTGAATTAGCATCAAATGACATGTCTTGAAACTTTCTGTTCTTTGCTGTCATGGCATAAAAGCAAACCATTCTTGCATTGTATTGTTACGTGTGATGAAAAATGGATTCTTTTCAACAATAGCAAGCATTCTGCCCTGGTTGGATAAAGACAAAGTGCCAAAACACAATCCCAAAAAGAATATTCACTAAAAAAAGCTAATGGTGTCATCCACTATAGCTTCATGAGACCTAATAAGTCAATTACAGCAGATGTATACATCAGCAATTGGATGAAATGATGAGTGAACTTGCAATTAAACAACCAAGATTGGTCAATAGAGACAGGCCAATTCTCTTGCAAGACAATGCTTGACTACAGGTTGTATAAAGAATGTTACTCAAGTTACTGAACCTTGAAGTACTCTGTCATCCACCATATTCACCAGACCTTGCACCAGCTGACTATCACATTAGACAACTTCTTGCAAGAAAAAAACTTCAAATCTTAAGAAGATGCTAAAGCAGCCTTTCATGATTTCATCACTTCTTGCTCTCTAGAATTCTTTGCAGCCTGCACAAATAAGCTCCTGTTAAAATGGCTAAAATTGTGTTGATAATTTAGGTACATACTTTGATTAAGTGCATTGCTTTTTGTTGAGATAAAGTAAAATAAACTTTCAGTTCAAAATAGGACATTTCATTCTTAATGACTTAATACATTTGATCATCTCCATTCCATTCTTTCTCTATCTCCCTCACTGCCTTGCAAACTCTCCCACTCCTGATGATTTTACTGTCTCCATGCTCTCTTCTATTCACCTTTTAGGACATGTTATCTTGAGGGTATGTTCTGGCACCTTGTCACCACTCTTTGTGATACTACTCCATCCATATAAAATGTGAAGTAGCCATGAATTTCCTCCACAACAGACCTCTCTTTTCATCCATCTTACACTAACTTCTCAATGCTACCTCTTACAACTGCTGCTGCTCTGAGGAAATCAAACAAAAATTCATTTCTAAGTATTTCTCTTAACAAATATTGTGCCAAAAATTATCTCTCTGAAGCTCCCTCCCTGCTGGTATTTTCCTTACATGCTTTAATCAAGCTGAGTAGCAATAGCACTAAATCTCTGTAGTGTCGGATGATCTGTTAGTTTGAGTATTGCTCCTCTTTTAATTAAAATTTAAAAGAAAACTATCTTTGCATTAAATCTATTTCATCTCTAGCTTTGTGGTATATATATATATATATATATATAGAATAATGTAGTTCTATATATACTAAAAGATGAGGTTATGTGTGGCGAGAATCATACTTCCCAACCACATACTTCCAGGTTCAGTCCTAGAGCATGGCATCTTGGCCAAGTGTCTTCTACTATAGCTTCAGGCTAACCAAGGCCTCATGAGTGGATTTTGTAGATGGAAACTGAAAGAAGCCCGGCATCCAGCTGTAGAAACTCTGCCAAATTTAGATTGGAGCCTGGTGTTGCCATCCGGTTTCACCAGTCCTCAGTCAAGTCGTCCAACCCATGCTAGCATGGAAAGCGGACGTTAAACGATGATGATGATGATGATGATGATGATGATGATGATGATATATATATATATATATATATATATATATATATCTATGTGTGTGTGTCTCTGTGTCTGTGTTTGTCCCCACATTACTGCTTGACAACTGGTGTTGGTGTGTTTACGTCCCTGTAACCTAGCAGTTCAATAAAAGAGACTGATATAATAGGTACCAGGCTTAAAAAATAAGCACTGGGGTCAATTCATTTGACTAAAAATTCAAGGCGGTGCCCTGGTATGGCTGCAGTCTAATGACGGAAACAAGAAAAAGATAAATGATAAAAGATATAGGCATATATCTATGTGTGTGTGCGTCATTGTTTGTTCCCCCATCACAGCTTACAACCAGTGTTAGTGTGTTTGCTTCCCCATAACTTAACGGTTCAGAAAAAGAGACACATAGAATAAGTACTAGGCTTTAAAAACATAAGCGTTGAGATCAATTTGTTTGACTAAAATCCGTAAAGGTAGTGCTCTGGCATGGCTGCAATCAAATGGCTGAAACAAGTAAAAGAATAAAAATAAAATAAAAGAATATATATTACATGACACAAAAGCTAAGAGAAACTGTCCAGGAAGTAGTGTTTCACTTACTAATAATATTTACATTTACATACTAGCTGAGGTGTCTTTCACCCATACATACATACATACATACATACATACATACATACATACACACATACATACATACGCCGGAGTGGCTGTGTGGTAAGTAGCTTGCTAACCAACCACATGGTTCTAGGTTCAGTCCCACTGCGTGGCACCTTGGACAAGTGTCTTCTACTATAGCCTCGGGCCGACCAAAGCCTTGTGAGTGGATTTGGTAGACGGAAACTGAAAGAAGCCAGTCGTATATATATATATATATATATGTATGTGTGTGTATATGTTAGTGTGTGTGTGTCCCCCCCAACATCGCTTGACATTGATGCTGGTGTGTTTATGTCCCCGTAACTTAGCAGTTCAGCATAAAAGACCAATAGAATAAGTACTAGGCTTACAAAGAATAAGTCCTGGGTTTCACCAGTCCTCAGTCAAATCGTCCAACCCATGCTAGCATGGAAAGCGGACGTTAAACGATGATGATGATGATGATGATACATACATACACAAACAAACAAACAAGCCTTCATGATCCAGTCACTGTCCTACTTTATTCACTCACGTTCAGTCTGCCTCTGAAGATAAACTGCTCCTCTCTAGTTGCTATCCAACGTTTCACCACTACATGATGGACAGTTTCATATAATAAAATATAATCTGCATTATAATCTCTATGACTGACAGTTTTATCATATAATCTGCATTCATACAGGTATGCTACCTAAACTCCTACTCTGTATCAGAAAGACTGTGACATAGCTACTACCAGAACTAATTAGATTGCCTTCATGACAGATCTTATATGTTCCCCATGCTAGACTGTTCACACAATTAGTTATAGCAGTGTATGCAATAATGGACCAATTATCCAGCAAGCTTGGGACTAGAAGTTTCCCAGATTTCTGAATTTACTGGTTTTATGGACACAGCCTATATATATATATGTACTTAACAAATAAAATAAACAATGAAAAGTAAAGAAGTAAATTGTATTTAACATTTAACAAATAAAATAAACAATGAAAAGTAAAGAAGTAAATTGTATTTAACATTCAAATTAATACACTTTTAAAACAGGGTCTGTTTGAGATTTATTAATCTATTTAAATTTTTTTAAATATAACATACTCTACTTTGTGTGCAGTATAATGTTTATAAGATGAAAATTTTATAATTTTCATCTTGTAAAAGAAAAGTGGAGAACAGGATATCATTTAACAGACACAGGTACAAATTAATACACTTCTAAAGCAGAGAATGTTTAATCTTTATCAATCAACTTAAAAATACTAAAGAATATAACTATTTTTAACACACCATATGTTAATCAAATAACTTAAAAAACTGGGCTTGTTTACTCCAGTAAACATACTGTATAGTATTTCACAGTATTCTTGTGCATATTGTATAGTATTTCACACAATTTCCGGATCTCTGGAAACCAAATGAGAGGTCTAGTACTGATACAGACCACTGAGTTTCTATCCGTACTCTTCCATAATACTGAGCTTCACCATGTTCTAGGATTTGAAAGATCCAGTTCCTAACTAGTAGCGTACTCATCTTTAGATCCTTTGACTGAAACCTATTTTTCTATATTTCAGTCTTCTTCCTAGTTCATATTTTGAACTTGCAATGAAAATCCTGATGTCTATATATCTGTATATAAATATTTTCATAGGAATCCTGAACGCTTCATGGCTGAAGCATTAAGGCAAAAGAATATATAAGAATGTAGAAACTTAAGCACCCACTTGAAACATAGACTAGTGAGTGAAAAGCTAACCTGAAGCCTAATATTAGTTCTTCATAAATGTCCAGGCCATCTGACCCCTGATCTATAGTCTGTATCCTCTCTTCTACTCACCTTCTTTTATTTTGAGATGCTTGGGTATCTTGTCACTACCATCTCTACCTTCTTTCTAGCTACTCTCACCCACCTTTATTTAATGCAGGAAAGTCATGTATCTCCTCTATAGCAAAACACTTGTGCTTGAACCTCTGTCATACTTTAACCTCTTAACACCTGGCATAAAACCACTTCCACCTCAAATAATCACCTCCTACTTAGACAAAGGGACTTTTTCCTTTTCCTTTTTCCTGTTCTTTTCTCAAATTACTAGGTGACCTCACAAGTGCTGGTGCATGGAAAAAAAAATCACTCAGTATACACTGAAAAGTGGTTAGTATTAGGAGAGACATCCAGCTGTAAAAAGAATGCTAAAGCTGCCAGCCTGGAAAACTGATGTTAAATGATGATGATTTATATATATATATATATCAGAATTCAAGGAAAGTGGTGGTGGCCTGTACAGAGGCAAGAATTGTATTTATTGGAAAGATTAACAGAAAGAATAAAGTACTATTGTTGTGAGGAGAGGAGTTTCTGACATTTCTGACAGAATCCATCTTCAAAGTTGACATGACAGGAGTAAAAAAAGGAAGATAGAAGAGTAAATGGTAGCAACTAGTAGGAAAAGCACAAAGTACTAAACTGTATATTTTCGTGCATGCATGCGTGTGTGTGTGTATGTGTATGTATGTTGCGTATATGTGCGTTCCTGTGTATGTGTGTGTGTGTGTGCGTGCATTTGCTTACGTGCATACGTGCATGTGCATGTTATTTATGCCCATGTGTGTGTAATTGTATGCGTGTCTGTGTGAGTGCGTGTTGTCTATGTGGGAGGTATGTGTGCGTGCGTATGCAAGTGTGTGTGTATATGTGTGTATGTGTGTGTTTGTGTGTGTGTGCATGTGTATTTGTGTGTGAGCGTAGAGCTGTGTGTCAAGTATGTATGCGTTTTATTGCGTGTATGTACTTCTGTGTGTGTGTGTATGTATATGTGGCTGTGTGTGTATGTGTATGTGGTTGTGTGTAGGCGTGTGCGTTTATGTGTGCGCGTATATATAGGTGTGTGTATCTGTCTGAGTGTAGGGTTGTGTGAGTAGGTGTGTGTGCATTACTGTGCATGTGTATGTGTGTATATATGTGTGCATTCGTCTATATGTGTGTGTGAGAGCGCATGTATGTTTGTCATGTGTGTTGTCAGGTGTGTGGGCGGTATATATGTCAGGTGTGTGGGAGGTATATGTGAATGGGGGTATACATGGGTTATGTATGCATGGGTGTGAGTGTGCATGAGTGTGTGTGTATGTATATGTATGCATGTGTGTTTGCGTGTGTGTGTGCACAAGTGTGCGTGTGTGCACAAGTGTGCGTGTGTGCACAAGTGTGCGTGTGTGCACAAGTGTGCGTGTGTGCACAAGTGTGCGTGTGTATGTGCGTTTGTATATGTGTGTGGATGTATCTGAGCATATAAGTGCATGCATATGTGTTGTGTTTGTGTGGTGTGTGTGGGGGTATGTGTACAGGTGCATGTATTTTTCGTGTGTGTGGGTATGTGTACATGTAGGAAGAAATTAAATAAATTGTGAATAATTGTAATAATTGTAATAAAATAGTGAATAATTGAAATAGAATAAAGTGGATAAGGGGTAAGGGGGATTAATATAAAAAACAAGGAAAAATGAAAAAATGAAAAAAAGTGTTGCTTCATCGTAGAGGAGACAGTCATTAGGAGGAGGGGGCTATGTTATGTTCTAAGGGGAAAGCTGTTCGTAAGTTGAAAATATAATGCTGTTCCAGGTGGAGTTGCGAGGGAGTGGATCCATGGTGCAGAGTGAGGCCAAAAACAGAGATGTTAGAGGGGGAGTGGTTGGCCAAGTGGAAATGATGGGCGACGGGGGAGTCTGAACCTAGCCATATAGTTTGTCACATAAGTTGCATCTGATGCAGTAGATTAGGTTAGAGGAGGTGCATGAGAAACTGTGTAGGATGCAGAGAGTGTGTAGATTGGACCCTGTAACAGAGGTAGTGTTAGTGATGACCACCCACAACAAAATAAGCAGGATCACAGAAAAGGGAGACCAAAAAACTTGAACCTGCATACCCGTAATCCACCAAGAACCAACAGGACTCACAAGGACAGAAGTCCACATATTCCTTCTGCTCCCAACAAAAGGCTATATGTAGAGGCTGTGTGAACTGCAGCAGCTGAACAGCAAGCTTTTTTAAGCATGACCCAGAAAATAGTGCATCAACTAACATGGATACAAAAGGTACAGAGTCAACACCATACAAACCACTATCCAAGACCACTACAGACGATGGATCCAGGATGGCCACCACTGACACCAGAGATCCCCTGCACACATATCACACCCATATTCCTACTGAATTTCTGGGGCCTATTACGAACAGGCGGCAGAGACAAGTTTCTATACCTGAAAGACCTTGCTGCATGCAACAAGCAATATGCAAGGTGCTTACCGAAATGCATCTAACATCTAATATCGCAGATGCAGAGATAAACATATCAGAGTATGCCATACACCGACCAGGTAGAAAGATAGAAGTCATGGGGGAGTTGCAATGTACATCCGAGAAGATGTCACACCCCTACTACTCTTATCACACACAAACTCTGTCTGTGACACTTTAATAGTACACATTAAACAAATTGATGTAGTTGTATGCTCAACATACTGTCCACCAAATACCGCAAAGCAGGAGGGTAAATTTGAGGATAGCCTCAGATGCATAGAAGAGGTCTTGACAAATCTGGACCAACACATCAAGATACTTTTCCTAGGCGACTTTAACCTCCCAAATGTTAAATGGCCTGAAGGTCACATCCTCTCTGGGATGTCACTGCATGAACAAAGCCAGGCAAAATCTTTGTTAGTATCAAGTGATACTCCAACCAACCAGGGGAAGCAATATTTTAAATCTCTGCTTCACAAACAATGTGAGCCTAATCCATAATGTGAAAGTAACACCTACATCTCTTTCAGATCATAACATTATAGAATTAACAATGTATGGTCCTAGACAACCCACTGACACCCACCCCATCAGGAGTACTCAAGCCATATCCAACCTGAATTTCCATAGGGCAGACTGGAAGTCAATTCACAAAGAGATTCGAAATCAAAACTGGCATGACAGCCTTTCTATACAAGACAATGACCTCAAACTAAGTCATTTTATGTCAACCATACAAGAAATATGCGCCAAATATGTGCCAGAAAGAAAGGCCAGCAAACATGCCAATAGAATTCCCAGAGACAGGAAAATTCTTATGAGACACAGAACAAAGGTCTCAAATCAGTTCAATAGAGAACTGGAAGTGAAAAAGGCTAAATTAAAACTAACACTGTTAGAAATAGAAAACAAAATTAAACTTTCCCATGAAAAGGAGAGAGCAAAGAAGGAGAAAAGAGCAGTAGAAAGCATAACCTCCCACCTCCCACAAGGCTTTCTATAGATTTGCAAAGGATACTGCTACAGCACAGTACAAAATAGGACCCCTCTTCCTGCTTAATGGCTCACTGACTGCAGACCCCAAATGGATAAGTGAAATGCTCAGTGTGCAATTCAAGAGTGTTTTCACTTCTCCTCTGAGTCACATGCAGATAAAGAATCCAGCTGATTTCTTTGAGAATATCACTCAGCAGAAAAAGACTGCATCCATTACCTACATTGACATTGAAGAGGAAGATGTAATAGCGGCCATAAACGAAATGAGCTCAAATTTGGCAACAGCCTCGATGGTTTCCCAGCTGTCCTCCTAAAGTCATGTAAACAAGAATTAGTGGGACCACTCCGGATACTCTTCCAGAGTTTCCTTGCAAGTGGTAAACTTCCTAAAAAGCACCCATAAAGGTGAAAGCAGAGCAGAGGCTGGGAACTACAGGCCCATCTCACTGACTTCACATATTAGCAAAGTCATGAAACGAATTGTCAGAAGGAGGCTGATTGCATTCCTAGAAGAAACTGACTTGCTGAATGAGACCCAGCATGGCCTCCGTCCAGGTAGAAGCTGCCTCACGCAGCTCTTGCAGCATTATGACTGGGTCCTGAAGCAGCTACTTGACCATTCAAATGTTGATGTGATATATCTTGACTTTGCAAAGGCCTTTGACAAAATTGATCATGGCATGATATGTCACAAGCTGTGAAACCTTGGCATAGCTGGTAAATTAGGAGAGTGGCTGCATGACTTCCTGAATGGTAGAAGTCAGACAGTTGCAGCCAATGGAGAATTATCTAGGGAAATGCAAATATTGAGCGGTGTTCCACAAGGAACTGTCCTGGGGCCACTACTGTTCATAGTAGCCCTTCTAGACATGCCCACTTGGACATGTCACTCGGACAGCCATTGTCACTAGCTATGCTGATAACACAAAATTATCTCAGGCAATGAAGAATCCTGATGATGTCATAAACCTGCAGAATGACCTAAATGCAATATACAAATGGGCAGAGCAAAGTAATATGCGGTTCAATGCTAAAAAATTTCAAGTTCTGCGCTACAAGGCCACAAGTGCCCCCCAACTGGCATACACAGGACCTGGAGGTACTGCAATCCCAGAACCACAAACAATGAGAGACCTGGGCATCAGCATGTGTAGTGATGCATCATTTCACATGCACATTGTCAAATTGACAGTAAAGTACAGACAACTAGCAGGGTGGATACTGAGGATATTCAGAACAAGGGATCAAAAAGTCATGTCGATTCTATGGAAGACATTTGTTCTGAGTTGCCTAGACTATTGCTCACAGTTGTGGTCACCATACAGTGTCAAGCTAACAACAGAACTTGAGGCAGTTCATCGTCACTATACAGAAAAGATCGCCACAGTCCAGCAGATGAACTACAGGGAGCGACTGAAGACAAATAAATATGCAGTGTGTGGAAATATGCAGTGCGTGAGAAGACCCGGCAAGCCAAGTGAGACCATTACCTGTGGCCTATGCCAGGGCCGTAACCAGCCCACTTATGCGTACCTTTCCTTCATTGGACACTAAAGTCTGCTTGCGAAGACCTGTTGAGGCAAGTGAAATCGAAATCAAGTCAAATTCACAAATTCAATGACTGGCACCCGTGCGAGTGGAGCGCTAAGAGGACCATCCGAGCGTGATCACTGCTAGAGCAGCTGACTGGTTTCTATACCGGTGGCACGTAAAAAGCACCATTCGAACGTGATTGTTACCAGTGTCACCTTACTGGCACTTGTGCCGATGGCACATGAAAAAACATTCGAGCAAGGTCATTGCCAGTGCTGCTGGATTGGCTCCTGTGCAGGTGGCACGTAAAAAACACCACTTGAGCATGGCTGTTGCCAGTACCGCCTGACTAGCACTCATGCTTTTGGCATGTAAAAGCACCCACTACACTCTTAGAGTAGTTGGCGTTAGGAAGGGCACCCAGCTGTAGAAACTCTGCCAGATCAGATTGGAGTCTGATGGAGCCTGGTGCATCTGGTTCGCCAGTCCTCAGTCAAATCGTCCAACCCATGGTAGCATGGAAAGCGGATATTAAACGATGATGATGATGATGATGATGATGATTATATATATATATATATATATATATATATATATATATATACATATACACACATATGACAGGCTTCTTTCAGTTTCCGTCTACCAAATCCTCTCAGAAGTCTTTGGTCAGCCTGAGGCTATAGCAGAAGACACTTGCCCAAGGTGCCATACAGAACCATGTGACTGGTAAGCAAGCTACTTACCACGCAGCCACTCCTGTATATATGTGCATATA